>NC_134273.1:17370478-17460478 GCF_031893055.1 Leptodactylus fuscus | reverse complement strand
ATCGTGGCCTAAGACGGGGGCGTCACAATAACCCCTGACATCTGATGTGTCGGCTGTGTCGTCTCTAGGTGGAGGTTCATTAGTATTCGGCTCACTCTTCGCAGGGGGAGCGGAGAATATGGCTTCTACATGATTAGCGCCATTTCACAACCATTTAATAACCATTAAACCACTAAAGTGTTCTCAGCAGGTTACTAAACCTGCTTCAGTCATGGATGAACTTCCAGTGAATAGACTGGATTGTAAAAACATAAAAAAAAACACAGAGACGGGCACGCCGGCAGCTCCGCTGAATTATTATCGGCTTTGATTGATGGCTCCTGTTACTATTCCTGTCCGAGACGTTCGCGCGGTTTCCACAAAATAGGAGCGCTCAGCTAAAAGCTGTTTAATTGACCAAAGTCAACATCTCCACACTAAAAATACACCTTA
Source organism: Leptodactylus fuscus (assembly GCF_031893055.1). Taxonomy (NCBI): domain Eukaryota; kingdom Metazoa; phylum Chordata; class Amphibia; order Anura; family Leptodactylidae; genus Leptodactylus; species Leptodactylus fuscus. The sequence continues at coordinate 17,460,046 of NC_134273.1, read as the reverse complement.
GCAGTCCCAATGTTACCTCAAATCTATCATGTTAAATCTGATTTCGTCAGTCATACGGTCTGACATGGCGAGCGCACACAACAGGATTACCGGCTTGTCACAGGACGCGACTGTATTTACGCTTCTGTGAGGGCTTCAGGACAGAATACAATATGGCGGGTGTGACGGGGATTTGTCATTTGTCTTTATCCAGTGGTCGATGTCAGAATATGTCCATCGACCATTGACTGAAGGGGGGACGGAATGGGCGCAACAGTGAATTTACTTATAGTAAGACCCACCCACTTCCAAGTCAGTTCTGCCCATTCCCAGCAACGTGTGCCCTAACACTGTATGTCTCCACATTATAATGCTCCCCTTCAGTTGCCTCACAATATAATATCCCCCTCCATCTGTCCCCACAATTTAACGTGCCCCAACAGTATAATGACCCCATCCAGTTGCCTCCACATTATAATGCCCCTCCAATTGACCCAACAATATAATGACCCCATCCAGTTGCCCCAACATTATAATGACCCCTTCCAATTGCCCCAACAGTATAATGACCTTGTTCATATTCTCCAACAGTATAACGACCCCATCCAGTTGCCCCAACAATATAATGACCCCGTTCAGTTGCCTCAACAGTATCATGACCCCATTCAGTTGCCTCAACAGTATAATGCTCCCCTCCAATTGACCCAACAGTATCATGACCCCATCCACTTGCCCCAATAATAAAATGACCCCGTGCACTAGCCCCAACAGTATAATGACCCCGTTCAGTTGTCCCAACAGTATAATGACCCCCATCCAGTTGCCCCAACAGTATAATGACCCTGTGTAGTTGCCCCAACAGTATAATGACCCCCATCTAGTTGCCCCAACAGTATAATGAGGCAGTGTAGTTTCCCCAACAGTATAATGACCCCCATCTAGTTGCCCCAACAGTATAATGAGGCCGTGTAGTTGCCCCAACAGTATAATGACCCCGTGTAGTTGCCCCAACAGTATAATGACCCCCATCTAGTTGCCCCAACAGTATAATGAGGCCGTCCAGTAGCCCCCACAGTTTATATAGATACTGTAGATGAAAGAAAGAAACAGAGAAATATAAAACAGGGGGATACAAAGATAGATATCAGATACATAGATACTGCCAGCATAAGTATATACCTTGTACAGTGACATCACTGAGAATTCAGAATATTATGTAAAATATAGTATAAAACATTCCACAATATTTAGGGGCTGACCAATGGCACATTGACTGCATTCTCACAGACCAGACCTCTGCGTATAATAGCCAGAAATCTGCTGCCATGTCCGACATCTTACGCCATCATTCAGACAAGGAAGGTTTTTTTGATCTCTATTATTTAACGTCTGCACTGGAAAACACTTGGTCACCCTGAATTAATAACGCCCCCTGTCTATCAATAAACTATATGTACAGTATACACCTATACACTTCTATAACACTATGCAGGGTTCCTTTAAATCCGCCGTCGTTTGCGGGAGTGGCCGGTACATGTGCGCTGTAATGTAAATCCCATTATGTTACATTTTGGTGGAAAGATAAAGGATCTGGGATAATACCAAATAAATTATTCAATCGACACACATTTCAAAGCCGAACACATGACACATAATAGGAAAAGAACAATTCGGAGCCAAGTCTGCGGTATAAGCTCAGCATGGAGGAATTAATTCTCATTCTTGCAGAGTGCCACCTGCTGTTCGATCTGTAAAAGACGCACGGCGCATTCGAAAATTTGGGGAGCCGGTGATAAAGGTTAAACCCTGCGCCGACACTTTTTAAAATTTTTTTTGCTTATAGAAACAATAATAAATCAGGGCTTTTGTTGCAGTCGCCGTCAGCGTGGCGGTGTATCAGCGGAGCCGGAGCACGCTGCTTGCAGTGTCAGCTCTTTTAATGGATCTCGCGGCAGGCCTACTACGAGATGCCTAACATGTCATATTTTAAGCAGCCATATTATAATTACTGACCGATTTTCCCAGTAGATGGTTTATGGGTATTACTTGTCTTTTGTCAGGATGTTATTAACTGGAACACAGATGCTGGTGCCATATTGCAGCCGTTTCATCTTCCAATTTGTGTTGTATTTTAAATGAAGCATAAAATAGGAAAATGAGCCGGGTAAATTAGTCTGTCTGTATTAAGGAAGAGCCGAATATTATTATTATGGATATATTCTACGTCTCATATTTTCTTATTATTGAACTGAAGCAGAGAAAACACTTGGAACTGAGTTATGAATTTTAAAAAAAGTGCAATTAAAGAGGTTTTTCCGGGACTAGGATATGGATGGCTTTGCCATTAGGGTATCAATATTAGATCGGCAGGGGTCCCACACTTGACACCCCACTGATCAGCTGCTTTGAGAGCGTTCGGAATGGCGCTGTAACGGAGCAAAGGTATACGTCTTCCTCCGGATGGTCTTTTGAATCAACACGGACGCAAGAGGTCGGGAGACAACAGCAATTTATTGTAATCCACAAAGTTAGTAGCCGGTGGCGGTCACATCAACCGTAATAACAATAAGTCCACAGAAGTCACAATCCAATGATAACTTTGGTTCCTTGGTCCTGTAACTAAGTCCTGGCTCTCTGCAGAGCTGTGCACAGGCCGGCTAACACATACTAACTGCTAGCTACAACTATATACTAAACTGTTACTTCCTCTATCTGTGGGTGGGAAGGGCTGAGTCACAGATCCTTCCCCCCTCACCTATACCAAGGAGAGCAGACTCCCTGTCTACTATGGACAATGCACCATCCAACATCTTCTTGGAGACACCAATCAGATTATCTCCACCCATTGTCCTCACTGGTCCTCACTGGTCCTCACTAGTTAGAGGTATCTGCATACAATGTGCTAACACACTAGACCCTAATCAGCCAACTACACATTGATGTATATAACAGGTTAGAGAATACATTCCACATGAAATATATATTACACATTGCCTATAGTATAGACTCTAACCATCCCGTGACAACCCCTCCCCCTCTCAAAACATGTGCATGACACAATTGGCCTACACAGGTAAATTGGGGAATGCACATCAGTCTCTATAGCTCATATGTCCTCCTGCCGGGATAACCCATCCGCGTTCTGGTGTTGGCTCCCTCGGCGGTACTGAATGGTAAAGTTGTAGGGTTGAAGGGCTGGCATCTGGCAAAAAATCCGGTCGATCCATGTTGGCGTCTCTCTGAGCTTGGCTTCGGGTCACTGCTCCCACAAAGTGGCACTGTAGATTTCCAACATCGTTGCCTAACAGAACATCAGCCGGCAGCCCGCTCATCACACCAATTGTGCATCGTTTTGGTCCATAACCATAGTCGAGTTCCACGGTAGCTTTAGGAATACGTTTCCGAGTACCTCCTGCCAACTCGATAGAAAGGCCAGGGCCCTCCTCTAGGGCCTCGGGTCGAACCACTCGGGGGTCCGCTACCGTTAGGAAAGCTCCCGAGTCCCGGAATCCAACAACTGTTCGGCCATCCAGTAGGACCTCCTGCAAGTGCTTCCGCTGAAGGTTTGCGGGATGTGTGGCGGAAGGCTGAATCCCATAGACCCCTGGAGGTGGAACAGATGGGTCATTCATGGAGTCATCTGGAAATGGGGCCAAACTTTCAGTCCTAGGGGTGGTTCCCAGGTAGTGAATAGGCCGGGATGCCACGGTGGCCCGTGCCCCCATGTTAACAGGGCAACTAGCTTGCAAATGTCCAGGCCGCCCGCACCCAAAACATCTGCGCTCTAGCATTCTTCCAGTAGGTCGTTGTCTAGGGACAGGGTTGTTCATAGCTGGAGGCCGATGGGCTGGGGCAGGGGTAGAGGGGGAATTGTAATCCTGAGGCCGGGCACGAAAGGTGGGTGGCTGGATGAAGGGTGTCTGGCGGACTGTGGTAGTTTTCCGCTCCTCTGCAAACAACCTCTTCCACTGCGGCTTGATGGTCAGGCCCTCATCTGCAAGGGAAGCAGCTTGCTCCACTGTGGCTGGGTTCCGTTCCAGCACCCACTCACGGATCTCAGCGGGGCACTGGGAAAAGAACTGTTCCTTAAGTATGACTTGGAGGATCTTATCGACTGTGACAGCCTCCTCTCCTTCTAGCCAGCGCTTGCATGCTTGCTTCAACTTGTGGGCGAACATGTGGAAGGAGCTTCCCCCATTGTAAGACAAAGAGCGGAATTGAACTCGGTAGGTCTCTGGAGTGACGGCATAATACTTCTGCACCGCTCTTTTAATGGCCTCATAGTCCCGCTGATCACTAGGGTCCATGGCTCTGAGAGCTTCCGCAGCCCCATCTCGTAGGTGCCCCACCAGATACCGGACCCAATCCTTCTCTGGGACTTCCATCAGGTGGCACTGGTGTTCGAAGTCCTGAAAATATCCATCAACATCCCCAGCCGCTTCATCAAAGGTCTTGAAGTGTTTATGGGAGACATATGGTGGTTCTCTCACTGTTGGGCTGGGGGCCGACGTTTGATTATAATTCCGCGTAGTTATCTCAGCCATTCGCATTTCATGCGCCATTCTTTCCTTTTCATGCGCCATTCTCTGTTCCTCCTTCTCCGTTTCCTGAGCCCTCTGTAATGCTCTACTCCTTTGCTCTGCAGTTGCTTCTAGCCCCAGCACTGCCAATTCCTCCTCATACAAAACAACCCATCTGCTCTTTTGGGTCTGTACCTGCCACTCCCGTATCTCTCCAGTCTCCTGGGGGCAGCCCTCCTCATGGTCGCTTTGCAGGGTCATCTCCTCCAGTGCCTCGATCAGTTGCTCTTTCGTTCTTCCCTGGTAACTCAGGTTTAGTTCCCGGGCCCTTACTTGTAGACTTGCCATAGTCCAGTTCCTGTATTCTGAGGTTGTGGCTCCATTAATCGCTGGGCTGCTGTAGTCCATCTCGCTATCCGCTGTTGATCCCACCGCTGCCAACCAGTTGTCACGGAGCAAAGGTATACGTCTTCCTCCGGATGGTCTTTTGAATCAACACGGACGCAAGAGGTCGGGAGACAACAGCAATTTATTGTAATCCACAAAGTTAGTAGCCGGTGGCGGTCACATCAACCGTAATAACAATAAGTCCACAGAAGTCACAATCCAATGATAACTTTGGTTCCTTGGTCCTGTAACTAAGTCCTGGCTCTCTGCAGAGCTGTGCACAGGCCGGCTAACACATACTAACTGCTAGCTACAACTATATACTAAACTGTTACTTCCTCTATCTGTGGGTGGGAAGGGCTGAGTCACAGATCCTTCCCCCCTCACCTATACCAAGGAGAGCAGACTCCCTGTCTACTATGGACAATGCACCATCCAACATCTTCTTGGAGACACCAATCAGATTATCTCCACCCATTGTCCTCACTGGTCCTCACTGGTCCTCACTAGTTAGAGGTATCTGCATACAATGTGCTAACACACTAGACCCTAATCAGCCAACTACACATTGATGTATATAACAGGTTAGAGAATACATTCCACATGAAATATATATTACACATTGCCTATAGTATAGACTCTAACCATCCCGTGACAGGCGCCATAGCCCTTTCACGGTATACAGGACACGGCCTTGTGTAGGGTACAACAGCTGTGGTTGGTATTGCAGCTCAGTACCATGAGGGCCCGTTCACACGGGCACAGAGCGGGCAGATTATGGCGCGTAATCCACATCACAATGGTGGTCTATGGAGACCGCCAGGCTACTTTTTTCCGTGAGCGGCAACATGCCCTTTCTTCAGGTGGCGGTAACCTCTTGTCTCCGGACTCCGGAGGGGAAAGCCGCAATTGTTGGAAGCCGTGACAGTCAGGTTTTGACCCAAGAGTGACACAGCTCCCCACGTCACTCTCGGTGCCAAAATCCGCTATGACGCGCCACGTGTGATCTGACCCTGAAGGCTTTATTCACATTTGCACTATGTGTTGCAATGTCCGTCTGCATAGAGAACTTTTTTGTCTGACAGTTTTAGTATTAGGGGGCATTCACATGGAGTAACGCCGGGCGTGTATCACAGCCGTACACGCCGGCGTTACAGCAGACTGCCGAACACTTCCCATTCACTTCAATGGGAGCGCTCGTAACAGCGGCGTAACAGCAGCTTGTACATTGTTCTGGTCTTACAACGGAGAAGAACAACAGACAGCTCAACAAAAGTGTGAACTTAGCATTATTTGGTCATGACAGCGCTACTCTTGTTGCCACAGATCTCCTGTACAAGGCTATTGTTCTGGCCTTACAATGGACCAGAACAATGGACAGCTCAACGCATGTGAACTTAGAGTCATTTGGTCATGACGTCACTGCTCTTGTTGCCACTCATCAGCTGTACACGGCCATTGTCTTACAATGGACCAGAACAACGGACAGCATTCCCAGCTCTCCTCCGCACAGCTAATACATGGGAATCTAAAGGACCGAGGTGTATATTTGGCTTAGTTTACACTAGCAAATGTGCCAAAATGCTGGTGTCTTTAGTAAATCACCTGCGATATTACGGTAATTGCAAACAGAGAACCTGAAAATGGGGACGAACCGAATCACTAAAGGTTATGTGTCACTAAAATGGACTGTGTTTACAAATTTTTGATGATTTTATATTTAATTTTCCATCTATATTTTAAAATTTACAATATCCTGTCATTTCTCTTTCCAATTCTGCAGGGATTGTTATTGTTGATGTCACAAAGAAGACAGAATCACAATAGAAGATAACACCTCTATAGATAACACCCATAGTGACCCATCACTACATCCACTGCTGACATTAGATGATGATGATGTCATAGCTTATCTATGACATCTCTCCCATAGACTTCAATGAGTCTGATCCAGATGATTGCTGCCTGTGGCCATGACTATGCAGTAAAGCATATCACTGAATGCGGAGAAGAAGCACAGGCAAGATGGCCGCCCCCATAATCCTATACAAAAATGACCTTAAAAACTGTAAAATAAAATGAACAAGTAAATAACAAAATTGTCGATACATTCCTTTACGTATATTACAAACCTGCAGAGCGTTTCAATAGTCAACAACCCTCAGACCTCATTAGAAGTCAATGGAGTGATCTGTTGTCTGCTGCCATGTGGCTTATGTCATAAACAGCCGTCACAATGCAGATGTGAACAGAGCCTTACGGAAACAAAGGAAGATCTTATCCCCTAAATGAAATGTTGAAATAAACCCTTTCCATTCAGGAGAACAAACATCAAAGAAATGTCATTTGTACGTCAGGCCTTGGAGTCGATGCTTTATGCTCCAGACATTTAGATCAGTAAATGGGGCTGTGCTGAGACAGGACTTTTATCTGCACATCCACTTCTTCTTCTTTGCTGATGCTCATTATTGAAGATTTTCCGCTCAGCACTTGCGTCACTTTAGAGAAAAAGCTTCACAAAAGCAAAAAAATGTTTACAGCATAAGGTGAAGAGGATTCATGAGAAAGAAAGAAGTCGTGTTATAGTCTAGGCAATAATCCTAGCATCACCCCGGACTAGAATGAAGGAGGACCTCAGCAAGCAGGGGGACCGCTCCCACCTCAGAATTCCCCAGATTGCAGTCCCGCATGTCCTATACCATATGAATCTCCCCATGGTGGGACTACTAAAGGATTATCTTATCTTATGTCAATAGAGAATAGGCAAAGGGAAACAGAGCTGGATTAGATAGTATTGGGTTCATTGGGAGCCATTGGTGTCCATGATGTGACTGGGTTTAAGTTACAAATAGAAACCACAACGTAGATGTGAAAAGAGCGTTATGCAAACTTTTGGACCAGTGATAACTCCCCCCCCTAAAACTGTGAATAACCGGGAAGGGCTAGGGATTTTTTGCCACCACAATCACCAACTATGACGTCTATGTCCCTACCAGATGTACATGACTACATCCCTACTAGACTAGGCCAGATCATTGACTTTTCTGTCACCACAATCACCGTCTATGGCGTCTACGTCCCTACCAGATGTACATGACTACATCCCTACTAGACTAGGCCAGATCATTGACTTTGTGGCCACCACAATCACCGTCTATGACGTCTATGTCCCTACCAGATGTACATGACTACATCCCTACTAGACTAGGCCAGATCATTGACTTGTGGCCACCACAATCACCGTCTATGGCGTCTATGTCCCTACCAGATGTACATGTCTACATCCCTACTAGACTAGGCCAGATCATTGACTTGTGGACACCACAATCACCGTCTATGGCGTCTATGTCCCTACCAGATGTACATGTCTACATCCCTACCAGACTAGGCCAGATCACTGACTTTGTGGCCACCACAATCACCACCTATGACGACTCCATCCCTACCAGATGTACATGTCTACATCCCAACCAGACTAGGCCAGATCATTGACTTTGTGGCCACCACAATCACAGTCTATGACGTCTGTGTCCCTACCAGATGTACATGTCTACATCCCTACTAGACAATGGTAGATCATTAACTTTGTGGCCACCACAATCACCGTCTATGACGACTACGTCCCTACCAGATGATACCAGATCATTGACCGGTTGGTAGACAATTAAGGGAGACTGAAGTGGGGGACATTCAAGGTCAACCTGGTCAAACTTTCCTGTAGAGTTCCTCCAGAGTCCTTCTCCATCTATGCGCTTAAATATTCCTCAAAGTGATGTGAACTCCATGATTTCCTCCATGATAAACAAGACGCAGTGAAGACATTCTTTGTAATAACCTTGTCAAGTCGTAATTGCCAGTTGTCTAATCAACCGTAAGCATCTTCAGAACACAAGAACTCGTACAAGGATCGGCTTTGTCAAAGACTTCTGCAATTTATGGAGATCATACGTCTTCTAAAGTATGTTCTTTTTAATTTCGATTCAGTGGGAGTGAAATGTTCTCAAAAGTTGGACTGGATCCGAAGTGTTGCTGAAAGGTCTCATTCTGTTAGAGAACATCATTTTCAGATGCCACAAATCCTTTCAATGTGGTGTCCTTAGAGTTACATTAAACCTTTCATTAGTGCAGATGAGAGCGAGCAATATTCCAAAACACTCAGTGTTACTAATAAATAACATGTTCCGTCTCCCATGAAATAAAGACACAATATTAAAAATTAATTGAGACTCGGAGCGGTGTCATGAATCTTGATTCTGAAATTAATCTGGTATATAATTAGTTTCACATTTTTTTTTTAAACGTGTCGGAAATTCTACAGAGTATGAGGACTACGGCGCTCGATCGAGAAAATGGGCAAAAAAATTGTGTTTTATAGAACATTATATAATCCATGCCCAGTGGGATAGACTAAGACCCCCATCTTGGCCTCATGACCATGGCGGGTCTACATGTATCCAAAAATAATGTTATGGCCTAACTTTAGAATAGGTCCTTGATGGTTCATAGGTGGGGTCTGACTAGGGCGGTGCAATTCATCAAAAAATAACTAACCGATGTGATTTTGTGTATGTGAGTTACTTAGGTTTGGTTATTACAGTATTCTCCACCTCGACAGTTTCATTCAGACCGAAAATATCCAAATCAGAACCTCTATTGATAACTGTGAGGAGCCTTCTGACCCCAGAGTATAGTAAGTGGAGGCTTAGGGGAGGTGAGCAAATGTGAAAACAGTGTTACTCACCTCCCCTGGGCTCTAGCGCTGGTCTTCGTCCTCTTCAAGCTTGCTAAATAACATCATGGGCCACTACTGCCTGTTCTTGTGGTGCAAAGATGCAAGTGTCACAATGTTACGTGGCCCATGTGATGGCTGATGCCCAATCAAAGGCCTCAGAAATCTGTGACAGGAGGCCAGAAGAGGACCAGGAGCAGCACGGAGCACAGGAGAGGTGAGTAACACTGCTTTTTATGTTTGCTTGACTCCAATGGGCCTTCTGGGGTATGAGTACAGTGGGCGAGGAGGTAGAGGTGGTTGGGCAGAGTACATGAGCTGTCAGCCAATAACAAGTAAAATGTATAAATGATGCGAGAAATCTATGCAAATAAGGAGCTGGCATCGTTTAGGCACACGGACCGCACAGGATGCAGCTCTTTTATGAGGCGGAGTGCCCCTTGTCATTAATTAGGCACAAACTCCCATGGGTTAGGGATTATCAAGACATATAAATCAGCTTCAATGTGTTTATTTTTCCTGTAAGATGACCTCACCGTATTTATTATTCATGTACTATGACATCACTGATTTTTATTCCTGTACTGTGACATCACTCTATATTTATTATCCTTGTTCTGTGACATCCTTGTGCACATTAACAAGTGACATCACTGTATTTATTATCTATTTACTGACATAACTGTTTGTTATCTATATACTGACATCACTGTGTTTATGATCTGTGACATCACTTTGTTTATTGTCTATATACTATGACATCACTGTGTGTATTATCTCTGTACTGTGACATCACTGTGTGTATTATCCCTGTACTGTGACATCACTGTGTGTATTATCCTGTACTGTGACATCACTGTGTGTATTATCTCTGTACTGTGACATCACTGTGTGTATTATCTATATACTATGACATCACTGTGTGTATTATCCCTGTACTGTGACATCACTGTGTGTATTATCCCTGTACTGTGACATCACTGTGTGTATTATCTCTGTACTGTGACATCACTGTGTGTATTATCCCTGTACTGTGACATCACTGTGTGTATTATCCTGTACTGTGACATCACTGTGTGTATTATCCTGTACTGTGACATCACTGTGTGTATTATCCCTGTACTGTGACATCACTGTGTGTATTATCTCTGTACTGTGACATCACTGTGTGTATTATCTATATACTATGACATCACTTTATTATCTATATACTGTGACATCACTGTGTATATTATCCCTGTATTTTGCCTATAAATAAAATCTCACTTTTTTCACGATTATGGATAACTCTCGATTTACTCTTAATTTGGTTAGAAAATAAATAAGGGCACAGAGAGGAGGAGTCTGATATATTTGTTGCCGACTTCACCTCTTACCACCCAACTATTGACTACAATGAAGGCACTATTGATCCTATCATGTAGCAGGAGAAGGAAACCTTGTTGAGATATATCAGACTTCAAGGTAGGGCTCACATCAATGTCGCAATTTTGCGGAAAATGAGAATTGTGTATTTTCTTTATAATGGTGTATAAATCGGTTTCGTATTTCCTATCGAGCCTTAGACACCAATCTATTTTGTAGATGAATAAACAACAGAAACCACAAAACCAAAAACTGTACAAATCCTCCAAGCCCAATAAGATCCTGCTATAAAGCGGCTGATAGACCGGGCGGTATTATCTCACAGTGTGACTTTCTCTTTAAAAAGAATAAATGAGTTGTATCTCAGTGCGCTTTTTCCACTTGGAAGGTTCCCCATTAATATAATTATTAAGGGAGCCCTCCCACTCATTTTCTTTTTAATGACTTTCCTAAGTAGCTGTTGTGTTACTCATAGTTGATTTGTCATGAATCGCATTAGCCATGTTTCTTTTCCTAGGAGTTTTTAGGGTTTTTTTCTTCTAAAATTGTTATTATGGGGCTGGCAATGTTCATCTATAAAGGCACGAACCCAAACGTCTCATTCATTCACATAAGGGGGTGCCGCTTGGTAATGCACGCGCTCATACATTAATGTCTAAAGTCAGTGGTCCAATAAATCGGCGCCCTTACAAACATTTTAGCTGAACTCCATGTGCTCATGTTGTATAGGATATCAAAAAGTTCCCTGACAAGTCCGGCAGTCACGTTGCCATTTATTATATCCTATGAATCCCCGTCACCAGAGTCCTGTAAGGTGGTGGAAGCCACACGGTGTTAGAATGGGTCCACCAGTTATAATGGTTCTCCAACAAGATCTTAAAGACTACTACAAAATAGACTATAGTACCCTTAAAATTTGGGAGTCTTCTGCTGGACCATTATTTTGTAAGAGCCTGGTCCCACTGGAGGATCTTTTGATATTGTTGTGGATCAGTCCAACGCTTAGGCCCATACTGAAGATTGGTTTGGCTTGGTATACTAGCCAAGTGGGACACAGAGACGTTCACACGCAAACACGCATGTACATAATCCAATGGGATGCCGATGCAGCGCATGGCATCCCGTCGCAGCTCTCCACTCCGGAGTAGGCTGAAATGAATGGGAAGGTGTCGCGAGGCGGACACTGCAGCTGAATCGGCCGCGGAGTCCACCTGAAGAAAGGGCAATGTCGATTCTTTTTTCCATGATGGACAACATGCCGCTCATGGAAAAAAGTAGCCTGGCTGTCTCCATAGACCTCCATTGTGAGGGTGCGGACTTGACGTAGATTCAGCGCCATAATACACTCCCTCATTGCCCGTGTGAACTAGCCCTAAGGGGGAATTCACATGGAGTATTTTGTTGAGGATTCTGACGCAGAATTCGCATTGAAAAAAAAGCCTCCCATTGACTTCAATCGGTTGTCTTTCCCGCACGGAACCCACTGAAATCAATGGGAGGCTTTTTTTTCCACATGGATGCTGATGTGAATTCCGTATCAGAATCAGAGCACGGAAATTCCGTGTGAATGCCCCCTTAGTGTTATCCACTTGCCCACTTGGCTAGTATAGCCTAATTTGCATCAACACTGACAGGGCTTATATCTTTGGAATGGCTGAACAGATTCGGAGAAACAAAACACCATCATGCTCAGGGTGACAGAGCCGATCAGATGTCTCTGTCCTTCTCAGACCTGATGACTGGTCCTCTTTAGTTGTCTTTTCTTGCAGGGGTGCAAAAATAAACTAATAAAAAATGGATCCCATATTTTCCCCGGCTAATAACAAAGAACATTCCATTAGGTCTCCTTTATCCTCCTCTAGGTCAGTGATTCCCAAAGTGGTCCAGGTGGTGGGGTCCATGGGAGACTCAATGGGAGTCTACGTTAGATCTAATCTTCACATTTTTTGACGAGTTTTGGGAATATGGTAGTAATGTAGCAGCGGGGGGTCCGCCGAAACCAGTAACATTTTGAAAGTGGTCTACGAGAAAAAAAAGTTTGGGAACCTCTGCTCTAGATTGGCGGCCTCTCATCGATACCTAAGAATATTCCGGTGTCCTCAGACGGCGTGCCCCAGGAACGGCTCCGTCTCAGCGTAAGGATCAGTAGCTGCACATTTTTACGAATGCAAAGAATTCTTAGTGAAAAATAAAACAGAATCAAAATCCCATCAACCGAGAAACTGTGTAATAAGTATTGAGAGCTCCCCCGGAGTCACATAAATAACGCTCAGTGTTATCAACTCCATACGCAAAGTATTAAAAACATACTCGATGTCACCGCAGCAGGTCCCACTGTCACTGAGATAATGACGCTGACCTTTCCTGAGCCGGTTCTGAAGAACTCATCTCCATGATTAAAGTGGCATATTTATGCAAGGAGGAGCGGGGGAATTAATACATGAAAAGAGAGGGCTGATAGGACGGTCTCCGGCAATGCTCTGCATGTAATATTCTCATGATACGGACAATCAGTCTGACAGCCGCACTGAGCTACGGCTTACTGTCACTATCCCCTATAAAGACGCCAGCGTCTTACATCAAAAAGGCAGCAAATATTATTCGTCTGGCGCCCAATTTGAAGGATGAATTTTTCTCCGGATATTGGCATCACCCTCTCCATATTTATATTAAATGGTAGTTTAAAGGGAATGTTATCCCTGGAATAATATATATGTATTTTTTTACAAAATGGAATGCAAATACTGAACTTATTATATATATATATATATATATATATATATATATATATATATATATGGTATATACACACACATATATATTTTATATAGAGAGAGCTAAGAGGTTGCCTATATAATTATTCTCCAATAATAAGCTTTCAACAAACGTGGCATAAATCAATAATATAGGAGAATAGTAGAAACTTGTCCAAACAGCTTGTAAAAAAAATGCTTCTTTCTCCACTTATCAGGTATTGTCTACCCCCCTCAGTCCTTCCTAAACATCTCACCCATTCTGAATTCTCTAGTAAATCCATCTTGGTCTCCCGAGACAGACCTAAAGAGTGATCAGATTACATGTGCGTACAGAAAATGCTTCTTTCTCCACTTATCAGGTATTGTCTCCTCCCCCTCAGTCCTTCCTAAACATCTCACCCATTCTGAATTCTCTAGCAAATCCATCTCGGTCTCCCGAGACAGACCTACAGAGTGATAAGATTACATGTGCCTACAGAAAATGCTTCTTTCTCCACTTATCAGGTAATGTCTACTCCCCCTCAGTCCTTCCTAAACATCTCACTCACTCTGAATTCTCTAGTAAATCCATCTTGGTCTCCCGAGACAGACCTACAGAGTGATCAGATTACATGTGCTACAGAAAATGCTTCTTTCTCCATTTAGAAAAACATACTGTCTAGTTGAAGTCAGGACTGTAGGGAGCCTAGAGGTTAGCAATAGAGATGAGCGAGTACTATTCGAAACTCCAGTTTTGAATAGCACGCACCCATAGGAATGAATGGATGTAGCGGCACGCAGGGGGTTAAGCGGCCGGCCACCGGCAAAGTCTGCGTGCCGGCCGCTTCCATTCATTCCTATGGGTGCGTGCTATTCCAAATGGCCATTTCGAATAGTATTTGCTCATCTCTAGTTAGCAACATACTATGTATACATTGATCTTGAATAATAAGCTTTCAACAAACTTTGCATGAATTAATAGTATACATGAACTTGATCAAACATCTTGTGAAAAATTGTTTCTTTCTCCACATATCAGGTATTGTTTCATTCCCATCAGGCCTTCCGTAACTTCTTGCTCATTTGTCTAGTAAATCCAACTTATTCTCCCAAGACAGACACAGAGTGATCAGATTTGTCCATGGAAAGTGCTTCTTTCTCCACTTACAATAGCAAACTGGCTACCTAAAGTCACCACTATAGAGAGCCTAGAGGTTAGATACATACTGTATATACATCGATCTCGAATAATAAGCTTGCAACAAACTTCAAATAAATCAGTAGTGTAGACGAATATTAGGAACTCAGTCAAAATTTTGTCAGAGAAAAATATTTGGGTTTTTTTCCCTCCATTTAGCAAGCATGGTTTCCTCCTCTTCATTTCCTCTTAAACTTCTCACTCATTCTGAATTCTCTGGTAAACACATCTTGTTCTACCAAGACAGACTTACAGAATGATCAGAATATATGAGCCCACAGAAAATGCTTTTTTCTCCACTTTAAAAAACATACTGGCCATCATAGGTCACCACTATAGGGAGCTTAGAGGTTGATTTCTAATAATGAACTTTGCATAAGTCAATAGTATAGGCAAATATTAAAAACTCTGTCATTATCTTGTGAGAGAAAAATACTTTTTTCTCCACTTATTAGGCTTTGTTTTCTCCTCTGCTTTTCCTCCTAAATGTACCCTGAATTATCAGACAAATCCGTCTTGGTGTCCCAACACAGACTCACGGAATGATCAGATTACATGCAACAACAGAAAATGCTTCTTTCTCCACTTACCAGGCATTGATTCCTCCTCCTCATTCCCTCCTAAATTTCTCACTCAATCTGAATTTCTGACAAATCTGTCTTGGTCTCCTAAAACAGAATTACGGCTGAACCGAGTGTGCGTGTGTATAGGGGATCAAGTTGACTGAACATGCCACAGTGAGCCTCTGTGGCCTCTGATCTCCGGCAATCGTTGACCGTATCAAGGCAATTTTCTGACATGCCTGACAGATCGTCCAGATGGTATGACCCAGAAAAGCCATACAGAAACTTCTTGCATGCAATATACTGCTGGGTTGTCGATGCTGATGGTAGAAATCTGTGCACAATGTGCAGGAGAGACGCACCGAGCGTTCATTGTCTACATTAGATAAAGTCTACTAATGGTATTAAGAGCATAGACATTAATTGTAACCGTAGTGTAGCACATAATGAAGGCGTGTAGCGTACCAGATGGAGGCCGCAACAAATGTGCTGGAAACTTGGATGCTTTGTATTCTGTAATGGGTTATGAGTAACATGGATGAATGAGGATTTTAATCAGTTCTGGGGGGTGATTCATTTTTTATCAACTTATTCACTTATGACAAAATGCAATCTGCGCACATCGCACTTATCTTCTTCAGGAGGAGTTGTGACTGAAGATTACAAATATCACATACAACCATAAAATTACTCCCTGCTCCTGTTCAAATGCAACCCCCTGCACCCCAAAAACATTCATCGTGACTATGGGTATAGGACAAACCAAGATATTTTGCTAAAGGTTGATGGGTAGGGTGTAGGATGGATAGCGCCATGTGCAATACCTTCTTTGGAAGCCCCCCTTAGGATCTAGCAAATAATCTAAGGGAAAAATATCAACTAGCAGCCAAAAAGCTAGGGACTTTATCATACGGTGCTGCTGCTAAAAAGCTAAGGACTGTATCTTCCGGTGCTACTGTCAAAAAGCTAGGGACTATATCATCCAATACTGCTGCCAAAATGCTAGGGACTGTATCGTCCGGTGCTGCTGCCATAAAGCTAGGGACTGCATCGTCCAGTGCTGCTGCCAAAAAGCTAGGGACTATATCATCCAATACTGCTGCCAAAAAGCTAGGAACTGTATCATCCAGTACTATGACCAAAAAACACTAGGGACTGTATCACCCGATACTGCTACTAAAAAGCTAAGGACTGTATCATCCGGTACTACGGCCAAAAAAACTAGGGACTGTATCACCCGATACTGCTGCTAAAAAGCTAGGGACTGTATCATCTGGTACTGCTGGCAAAAAGCTGGGGACTGTATCATCCTGTGCTGCTACCAAAAAGCTAGGAGCTCTATCATCCTGTACTGCTGCCAAAAAAGTTAGGGACTGTATCATCTGGTATTACTGCCAAAAAGCTAGGGACTGTATCATGTGGTACTACTGCCAAAAAGCTAGGGGCTGTATCATCCTGTACTTCTGCCTATTTATGGTGTTATATGGTACCACCCTGATATAAAGGGGTTATCCAGGATAAGGAAAAGAGAAACACTGCCACACCTGTCCACAGCTTGACTCTCATATTGCAGCCCACGTTTGATTGAAGTGAATGGGGCTGAGCTGCAATACCACACAAATTCTGTGGACAGGTGAGGCGCTGTTCACAGAAGAAAGCCAGATTCAGAGGACTAAACTACAAATCCAATAATCCAGAATATTTTCTAATCTAGCACCATGTTGGTTTGAAGTGCCACATTTAAACAATTTTTGAAACTTTTTAATATTTGGGGACATGTGTGGTTTAGAGTTGCTTTATGCTAGAATATTGTACTTGACAGTTGGGTAAAAATTTTGACAAAATATAATATAAAGGTGATACCCACTGACTCCCTCATGTGCAGGCGCTTTCAGGGGTCATTGTCAATCCCACTTTTTAGTTCCTTTTTGGCGCACAGGAAATAACCTCTCAGCCAATCACTATGATCGCTGCAGCGGTCAGTGATTGGTTGTACAGCAATTCCAGTGCATGGAGAGGGATCGGGAAGAAGAAAACAGCAAATGCCCTGAAGATGTCAGACAACAGTGGAAAATTGGGGAGGTGAGTATTTCCTCAATATTTTTTTAACCCTTTCTTTTGTCAAAAATTTGTACCCACCGACAACCCCCTTTCATACAAATAGAAAAATAAGTGTTTACATACACGGGGTTCTCGAGTCCGTGTGGATTTCCCAGACAGTTTTTCATCATCCAGCTCACACTGCTCAAGGAGATCCAAGATGTCTTCTTCCTGCAAGTTAGAAAGGGGAACATTTCTAGGAATGTCCTATAAAGAAAGACTCCACATATCCACTCAGTCCACCTTAAAGGCATATCAGTCAAACTATATATGGGTTACTTTGATGGACCAGTACATCAATGTCTTTGCTCCTCCTGTCCTTAAGTCCCTGGAAAACCGTTGAATTTGCTAGGGGAAGATGTAGGATGTCTCAGATTCCCTTGTACTAGGGATATCTTATCTTAATACAAGGATGTCTCAGAGCTGCCAGAATGGGAGTTGCTTCCAATTTTGGTCACAGGAAGGTCCCAGCCAAGTAGGGCATGGTGGCTCAGAGTTTAGCGCTGGAGCCCTGGGTTCAAATCCAACCAAGGACTACATTTGCAAAGAAATTAAATGTTCCCCCCCTGTGTAGATTGTGAGCCCTATGTGGGACAGTGACTTACAATGTGGAATATGTTGGCACTGTATAAGTATGGGACTCCCCCTTTATGAGGTCCTGAATAACAAACCTGGTTCCTTTCTCTGCATTATAACCACCAATAGCTCCTACAAAGTAAGAGTAAATCTATTTCTTCCCTCTGTTTTCAAAATGTGATAACTACTGTCACCCCCCAACATTATGTCTCCTATAACAGTTGACAACCAGCTTTTCTAGGCTCCTGAACAGCAAATATATGTTAACTTTTTGGGGGCTCCTTGGTCAGCTGATCAGGTGGGAAGTACCGAAACTCAGCCCCTCACTATATTGCTAGCACTAAGGATCTGTGACGCGTTTTAGACAACCCTGCCACATCAGCCCCTCTCAGTTTTACTCGTCATCGCAGCCCCTCTCATTCTAGGAATCAGCCAAGACCCCCCACCCATAAGAGTTATGAAGCTGCAGTACCCGACACATCTACTCGTACGAGTGATCGTCCCGTGTCCCAGGGGTTTGACCCCCACCAACACAACAATGATGGGCCACACATCTAATCCCAGACATCCCCTTTAAGTAGCTGATATTATTATACATTACAGTAATTTATTGGATGTTTTTTTTTACATAAAGTGACACATAACAATAAATTTTAGATAACAAACTGAAAGAAGATCCTGTTTACCCAAGCCGCCGAGTGATCTAGAATTCTGTGTGGACTTATCATCAAAGCGGGCGACATCTGATCATCCGCTAATGAATAATTTTCTAAGTAAATATGGAAGGTGAGATTTTCTTATAATTAAAGAACTTTTCACCCTGAAATCACAAATGCGCCTGAAAATATCAATCCCGGAGTCGTCTCCCTCAAGTTCTTAACAAGTTTATTTAGAGGTTTCTTAGTTCTGTTTGGTCCTTCGGTCCGTTACAGCTCCTATAAGGGTTGTGACCCAGCTTTCCGAGACTCCTGCAGGGTAATTCTTCCAGCCTTTATATTGGACTACTCAACTTATTTAGGTTCCTGAATAAGAAATCTGGTTCCTTTCTCTACATAACAACTACCAATCACCGTACTATAAAATATGTAACCCATCTTCTCTAAACTTCTGCAGGGTAAATATAACGTTTTTTAAATTCTTCATCCACGACTCTCTAGACTCCTGAATGGTACGTGAGTTTCTTCTTTCTGTTTCCCTAGTACGATATCCACTATTAGCTCCCAATACAACTCCTATAAAGGTTGTCACCCAACTTTTCTAAACTGCATAATAAATCCCATTTTCAACTACTCCACTTTTTGAGGCTCCTGAATTACTTTCTTTAAGTGAAGCTGCTCTTGCAAAGGTTGTCACCCAGCTTTTGTAGACTCCTGCAGGGTAAATCTGATTTTCCTTCCATCCTTCAGAATTACAACCACTACTCAACTTTCTGTGACTCCTGAAAGTTTCTTTTCTCTACGTAAAATGTTGTTATCCAGCTTTCCTTCACTTCTGCATGGTAAATCCAATTTTTACGTCTGTCCTTTATATATGACTAGCTTCACCCATGACTTCGTCCACTGTCCCCTCACCCTTGCGCGATCCACCTGCAGCGTGGCCCGTGGCCCCCTACGGCCTTTTCCTTGCAGCCAGCGCGGTCACCTCCCACAGCGTCGTGGGCCGGGACCCCACGGCTCCGTTGCTGCACCTCCGGCCCTCCCCTTTCCCTCCACCCGCGCCCCTGGCTCTCCCCTTACCCCTCACTCGCGTCCCCGGCCCCCTTTCCCCCTGTAGAGTTGCAGTCACCTCCTACATCTACCCCTTCCCCCAGCACCACCCACCCATGACCTTGGTTACCCTCCCGCCCCTTTCCACATGTGCAATCTGGCCCCCCTCCCCCCTACTTGCTTTCTGCCCTCTGGTGTGAAACCTGACCCGCCGGCCCCTTCTGTAACCCCTACCACCAGCACCTCCCCCAAACCAGCAATCCCCACGCCCCCCCCCCAGGCCCCTACTGATCACCTGTGCCCCCCCATCCCTCTCCCCCTTAAGCAAGCCGGCGATCCGTGTTCCCGCAGCACTCACCATGTAGATGCTGGGGAGCTGTGTTTCCTTTCCGTGTGTGCCGTCCTTTCCGTGCTGTGTGTGTTCCCGGTCGCACAGTTCAAGGGTAGGTGCGGCTGGGCTTGTTCGGGCCGGGTGCGCTGCTGCATGCTACGCCGGCCTGAGGCAATGTGTGGCCAGGCGGCATGTCAGCGGCGTTCAGAAGCATGCGGGCAGCCGCCATGTTCAGAGAGGAGTCCCCAGGCACTGGCCACACCCACAATTCGGTGCCAACTTATGGGCCACTGTGCTGGCTCCCTATCCCGCCCACACACCGCCATGCACCAATAGGAGTGGCGTCTAACTACCTGCGCTAACATCATGCCCAGGCTGACAGTGGACCAGGTGACAACTTCGGAGGGTCGCGGTGGCGTTTTGGGGTGAGTGAGACACTTTTAAAGTAGTCTATTACGCCTTCCTGGCCAATATGTAGGAGTGTGCGAAATTTCTAGGAAATCCATTCAGCCGTTCGAGTGTGATTGAGGAACAAACATCCAAACACACAAACATCCAAACTCACATAATATTAATAGGCTAATAGGATAACCACTACTCAACTTTCTTAAACTTCTGAAGGGTAAATCTGCTCTTCCCCTTTGCTTTCCAAATGTGACTAATATTGTTACCCCCCTATTACAGCTGCTATAATAGCTGCAAACCAGCTTTTCTAGACTCCTGCAGGGTAAATTCTGATTTTCATCCATCATAAATTGCATATACATCTCTTCCTACTACACAACTTTCTTAGACCTCTGAATGGTAAATCCATCCTAACTGTAGTTTTTATGAGGTTTGAGACTTATAAATTGTAAATCCTATTCATGTAGAAACATATTCTCCCAAATCCCTACACGCCAAGGCCCACTTGACATTCAGGACTCTAAGAAAGCTGAAT
This sequence comes from Leptodactylus fuscus, assembly GCF_031893055.1. NCBI lineage: Eukaryota > Metazoa > Chordata > Amphibia > Anura > Leptodactylidae > Leptodactylus > Leptodactylus fuscus. The sequence continues at coordinate 17,438,917 of NC_134273.1, read as the reverse complement.
GACAATCCTTGGTGTAAGATAAGACAAAGAATATACTGATCACTCAGCTTTCCAAAAACCAGAAGTACAGAAAAATATTTCAAAAGCAGACAGAAGAGGGCGCTGGGGGGTCAGATTGTCAGTATTTCACTTGTTACAGCAACACTTTGTGCTCCAGAGCTGCTCTTCCTTCCAGTCCTGTAATAGCATATACAGCTGGAAGGACACTTTAAGAAAATGCCTATATTACTATGGAGATATCGAACTTTACATCCATCTACCTCCTAAAACAATTTCTTAATAAATTGGCAAGAAGCCCCCGCGTTCTGTCCTGTGATGGATTTACAGAAAATGTGACAAATTTCTAGGTTAAATTGACTTGAAATAAAATTGAAAAAATGATGTGCTCCATACTTTCTTGGAGACGATATACCACCGCTAAAGCAGATAAGGGTTTTCATCGAAGGCCGCGGTGTAATTGGCATGAATAGCGGGCACTGGCTTGTGAAATCAGTCAAGCCGAAAGCTTAAAATCTATTGACAGAATTTTCTGCAAGACTTAATTTGTTAGGCCCATGAAATTTTTGCAATCTCGGCTCTTTTAGTATAAATCGGGGGCTACTGTACGGTACCTTTACATTCACAGAGGTCATAAAATCTGTCCAAATTACTTATTTTAGCGATAAGGACTATGGAGTCCTTTACTATACGAAATCTATCACTAGATAGAAACATTGCCTCCCATTTCTGCTGGTTGAAAGTGGTATTGCAGTTCAACTCCATAGACATGAACAGAGATAAATTGTAGTACCGGATACAACACTTGGAAAGATCCTTTTTAGGTCAACGTTGCAAAAACGTAGCAAAAAAACACTGCGTTTTACCTCGCTCACGTTTTTGTAAATTGCATCATGTCAATTATATCTATGGAAATGCTGGCATTTTCCACATAGGTATAACAGAGGCAGCAAGTCCGCAGATGAAAAGTCTGTGGACTTTCGGTGAAAAACGATGCAGGAAAAAGAACGTGATGCGTTTCCACAGTGTTTTTTTTTGGTTGCGGCTTGCTACGTTGAATTTTTATTCTGATTTTAGGGAGCCTAAGACCGTGAGGATTGGACTTCAAAATGAAGCGGGCCACAGGGGTGAATCAGTATGGCAACCTCTTTACAGATTGTCCCCCGCACAGCTGCGACTGCTATACAGATCCATCCCTTTAAATAAAGGGGTGACTCTGTAACCATCGCCATCAGAGGAATTATCACTAAGGCCTGGTTCACATGTGCATTCGGTATTCCGCTCAGGGAATCCGCTTGGGAACCCCCCGTATGGAATACCGAACGCATTAAAAAGCGGTGAGCAATGAAAGTACACGAACCCCATAGACTATATAGGGGTCCATGTGTTTTCCGCGTGGCGTCCGCACGAATCATGCGGTGAGAAAAGTACTACGAGAAATACTTGTCTCTCCACATGATTCGTGCGGACACAGCACGGAAAACACACGGCCCCCATTATATTCTATGAGGTCCGTGTGCTTTCATTGCTCACCGCTTTTTAAAGCATTTGGTATTTCGTTTGGGGGGAATACCGAATACCGATGTGAACTAGGCCTTAGGCCTGCCTCCTACGGCCACGGTCGAACCATGAGATATGGCCTGGATGTTGGCCGTATTTCCTGCACCACCCGTGTAAAGCTGTTCTAAAATTGGGAATGCAGAACATATAAGGTGAAGACAATACTAAAATTTCCAGTTTTATAAAGTTTTCTTGTAATGAATATAGCAACACGAAAAATCTATGAACAGAACCTAAACTAGTACTGGGGGAAGCAGTTGCCCATAGCAACCAATCAGGTTGAAGCTTTCATTCAAAAAAAGGCCTCTGGAAAATGAAAGCTGGAAGCGGATTGGCTGCCATCATTCCAATGGTTTAATAACTTCCATTTATTCCCATTATTCCGGTTCCTAATTCCCCTCACGTTGCAGACTATACCGGCATGAACTAAATACTAGTTATTCGCGATAATTGGCCTTATTATTAACTGGTCTCTACAATAATCTGACAGGGAAGTCTGAGCGACTATGGTGAAAGTGACACTAATCGGCCATCTTCTCCATATCCGCTACGCGGTGCTCCGTAGACGGTTCCTTTTCATCCCAATTATCTTATTTACTCATTCCGGCCCTCCGGAGGACAGATCCCTGCGACTAGACCGCTCAAATTAATTGAATAACAGTTTAATTGTATCTGAGTTGCGGGGTGCGCAGTGTGACGGGTCTGAAAGCTGCGGAGGACGTGACACGGCGAGGACGCGCTCAGCGCAGATAATACGCTCCGACACAGTGTCTATCAATTCATGCACAAAGACAGCACCTTCATCCTTTTCAGAGGATTATTCATCTCTCGCTGGAGGGAGGCAGCTCTGCCGGCAAGGAATGTCTGGAAGGCAGTACTAAGAAGACCCTCGTATTTTTCTAACAGCAGTTTATCCTCAGGTGGGTAGATACGCCTGAGAGAAGAGAAGAAAAAAAAAACCACACATTATATTTCGGTGGTGCTGAGAGAAAAAAAAAAAAATCAGAGCTTTATTAAAATAAATATGTATACCGCTGAAGTAAAAAAACAAAACAGGCAGCCAATCTGCTATGTAAAGCGGCGCCGGCGAACCGCCAGGGAGACACGGAAGCTTTAGATCTTATTTACCGGAGTCTATCAAAAAAGTTTTCACTGACTCTACAGAATGCGTGATGCTGTGAAAAGTGTGCAAATGCAGGAGAGACACATAAAGCGCAAATAAGAATGAGGTTTTAATATGACAGAGCACCGGGAGGAGCGCCATGCTTTACTTTAGGTTCATCGTTCGGGACGGATGATCGCTCGCTGGTTTTACGGCTTTTCTGTTTATGTCTTGTTTTTTAAGGCGGCGATTGTTGCAAAACAAATCAAGTTGCAATCTGCAAATCCTGTGGTTGGAGAATGTGATGAGATGGCGAAATGTTGGAGGGATGGAAAGACAAAGAAAGATGGGTGGATAGAGAGAGAGAGAGAGAGAGAGAGAGAGAGAGAGATAGATAGATAGAGAGAGAGAGAGAGAGAGAGAGAGAGAGAGATAGATAGATAGATAGATAGATAGATAGATAGATAGATAGATAGATAGATAGATAGATAGGAGATAGATAGATAGATAGATAGATAGATAGATAGATAGATAGATAGATAGGAGATAGATAGATAGATAGGAGATAGATAGATAGATAGATAGATAGATAGATAGATAGATAGTGCAAAATAATGGGAACGGTACATAGACAAATATAGAGATATTAAATAGCTAGATCAGAGATAGATCTATAGATACGAGATAAATAAATAGATAGATAGGAGATAGATAGATAGATAGATAGATAGATAGATAGATAGATAGATAAGAGATAGATAGATAGATAGATAGATAGGAGATAGATAGATAGATAGATAGATGAGAGATAGATAGATAGATAGATAGATAGATAGATAGATAGATAGGAGATAGATAGATAGATAGATAGATAGGAGATAGATAGATAGATAGATAGATAGATAGATAGATAGGAGATAGATAGATAGATAGATAGGAGATAGATAGATAGATAGATAGATAGGAGATAGATAGATAGATAGATAGATAGATAGATAGATAGATAGATAGATGAGAGATAGATAGATAGATAGATAGATAGATAGATAGGAGATAGATAGATAGATAGATAGATAGATAGATAGATAGATAGATAGATAGGAGATAGATAGATAGATAGATAGATAGATGAGAGATAGATAGATAGATAGATAGATAGATAGATAGATAGATAGGAGATAGATAGATAGATAGATAGATAGATAGATAGATAGGAGATAGATAGATAGATAGATAGATAGATAGATAGATAGATAGATAGATAGATGTAGATAGAGATACTGACATAGTTATGTTGATGGATAGATATGAGATATATCTATGAGGCATACCCCCATACACATTGGATTCAGTAGGATCAGCAGACATGTGATATGTATGGCCCGCACTAGCCTGTGATTTAGATGAGACTCCCATCACCGCCTCTCTGGGTCTTGCATTTCTTGACTTACTTCTCACAGTAAAGCATAGGGGTAGATTTACAAATTTCTTAATATCAGTTCCATTAATGAGTATGGGATTATAATACAGGTCACTGCTCCATACAAGATCAGCAACCTCTACACCCCCTATACCCTAAATTACTGCAGAAAGAATCATCTCACAGGCGATCTCCCACTAATGTTCTCTTACAAAAAAAATCTATTTCCACAAGAAGAACAATCACCAACTCTTCCACAGCCCTAAGAAACAAATGTGCCCGATTCTTTTTCTATAAGTAGGTAAATTTACCATGAAAAAAAATCTATTAATTTATTTTTAAAGGGGGAAAAAAAATACAAAAAAAATCACAAAAAGTCTTCCTCCATCATGGTAAGTCGGTTGGGATAATGATAGAAATGTTATCAAAATAAAGTTTTAATGAGAAAGTCGCCAACGTGGCTCCGTGGCGCCGTAATATATTGCCCCGATAACTTTCAATCAGAAAAAAGTTGAGGAACATTAACAAGAAATTAAAAGGAAATTGCCATTCATTTACATTCAAGGTGGGGGCATTGGCACAAAACTAATTTCAATCAGACAGACAAGTGCGGGAAGTACAGAGGCAAGATGGCTGCATCGGCGCTATTAGAGAACGGTGCATGTAAGTCTAATGACGTAAAAGTACATAGCCCCCGGCAGTCTATTAACCGTCCCTTACTACAGAGATGGGAAGTTATTTGCTTCTAGGTGGCTAATTGGAAAATGTTTCGGCTCAAAATCCCAATCATGTTTTATCTAGTGTTACGCCGCGCACTAGCTGGCCTGCCTTGTCAAGGATGGGATCCGAAGGTTCCATTTCTGCCGCAACGTTGAGTTACTAGTTTAACCCTTCAAAAACAGTTTTTGCAACTTTTACAAAAAAAAAAAAAATATATAAATTTTTTTGAGTTTTTGAGTTAATCAAAAGTCACTTCTATCGCTTCTTACTCCTTGTGACGATGAGTTATGAGTAGTGCGGATCAACCTGTCTTTACCGAGACCTAAAACCAGGACTCTACGAAACTAAAGCAAGTTGATCGCAAATTTTCCCACCGCTTGCGCCGTAAATGATCAGTTGTAATCTGCAGGGAAATCAGGCAGCCATTGTTTTATAATTGTGCTGCAGCACTCCCACAGGAGAAGTAAAGAATTACATGGTTCCCATTAAACGCAATCACCTGTATATATGCTAAATGGATCTGCTGGGTCCTCCAGAGAAAGACGCCTATCTTATGGCCCTCTGTTGCCGCTGATGGAGGTCTCAATGGAGGGAACTTCATTTATTTGGAATGCCCCACTAAGTTACTTATAAAAGGTTTTTCTAAACTTAACTACCCATATAAGTCAGTAAAATTATTTTTGCACATTTCTATACTTTACCTCTTACAATAATACAGGATACGGTACCTCTGCTAGGCACCCCACCAATAATGAGAATGGGGGTCTTGTGTCCTCCATGTTGCTGCTCACATTCTATAGGACTGACATAGATAGTTAAAGGGGTATTCCCATGACGCTTGTTCGCTAACCTGCAGTCTGTTGTGCTGTCTTCACTTCCTGCTTTTCTCAGCACATTGGTGGGCTGGGTTTCACTTGCACGGGACTGGTTGTAAATGAATTACCACAGCGTGAAGCTGATGTAGCAGAACTGGATTTAAGTCAATTTGCATTACATACAGAGGTAACTGTATGACTCCCTATCTCAGCCCTTATCAGCCAAATTCAATTAAATCGACTGATAAGAGCTCAGAAATCCAGGAGCTCTCACCTGCCCTATCTAAGAAGGTACTTAGACACAAACAGCTCAGAGCTGCTCCCAGCCCCTTCCTCTCCCCCTGAGAGCAGGCAGCTACATCACTTGAGAAATGAGCAGATAATCCCAAGGGCCATAGAAACGGAGTGTAAACAATGAAGTGAATAAATTAAGACAGCGGCCAAACAAAGCAGTTTTGATAAAGCAATGCATTTAGGAAAAGTCTTAAAGCCACATAAACTAGCAGTATAGATAGGATACTTGTGATGGGACAACCACTTTAAGTATAACCCAGGGCAACACGGTGGCTCAGTGGTTAGCACTGCAGCCTTGCAGCACTGGAATCCTGGGTTCGAATCCCGCCAGGAACAACATCTGGAAGGAGTGTGTATGTTCTCCCTGTGTTTGCATAGATTTCCTCCCATTCTACAAAGACATACCTATATGGGGCTCACAATCTGCAAAAAAAAAAAAAGTTTATCAGTCCCACAGACTTTTAATAGACTGGCGACTCACAATCCTGATCCTGTTTATTTCAGAAGGGGACAAAGGACCCCTTTGCTCATGAATGGTGTGAGTTCCCAGCAATAATACACTAATCCTGCGGATATGTTGAACAGCGCTTTTGTAGCATAAATGTGGCGTTTTACATATGGATGGGATTCTGGCTAATCCTATCCACCCATTGCCGAAAAAAAAACTCCAGAGGAAATGCTGCAATTTCAAAAATTCTGTATAGGTATAACAGAGGCAAAAAGTCTGCAGAGGAAAATTCTGTGTACTTTCTGGGAAAAGTGGAAATGCGTGGGTCTTAGCCTAAAAAGGTTTTCACACTAATGCATTGACCCTCTAATCCAGGGTAAGGGATACATGTCTGACCTCTGGGACCTCCACCAAGCACGAAAAAAGTTCTCCTAAGTGCTCATGTGAATGGAGCAGGGGTGAGCATGCTTAAAAGGAACTTGTCACATTGAAAATGCAAGAATATGTCCCCCTGAATCCTGGGGTCCCATCTGTGGATGGGGAATAAGTCTAAATGTATATAATAGGTTACCCCCTTATCTTCATAGCTATGCAAGGAATAAGGGAATATATTCTCTTAATCGCTGTGGGCCCCACTTTTGGATAGGGATAAGTATATATAATTGGATACCTCCTTACCTTTATACAGTCCTATGAAAAAGTTTGGGCACCCCTATTAATCTTAATCATTTTTAGTTCTAAATATTTTGGTGTTTATAACAGCCATTTCAGTTTGATATATCTAATAACTGATGGACACAGTAATATTTCAGGATTGAAATGAGGTTTATTGTACTAACAGAAAATGTGCAATATGCATTAAACCAAAATTTGACCGGTGCAAAAGTATGGGCACCTCAACAGAAAAGTGACATTAATATTTAGTAGATCCTCCTTTTGCAAAGATAACAGCCTCTAGTCGCTTCCTGTAGCTTTTAATCAGTTCCTGGATCTTGGATAAAGGTATTTTGGACAAACAATTCAAGTTCAGTTAAGTTAGATGGTCGCCGAGCATGGACAGCCCGCTTCAAATCATCCCACAGATGTTCAATGATATTCAGGTCTGGGGACTGGGATGGCCATTCCAGAACATTGTAATTGTTCCTCTGCATGAATGCCTGAGGATTTGGAGCGGTGTTTTGGATCATTGTCTTGCTGAAATATCCATCCCCGGCGTAACTTCAACTTCGTCACTGATTCTTGAACATTATTCTCAAGAATCTGCTGATACTGAGTGGAATCCATGCGACTCTCAACTTTAACAAGATTCCCGATGCCGGCATTGGCCACACAGCCCCAAAGCATGATGGAACCTCCACCAAATTTTACAGTGGGTAGCATGTGTTTTTCTTGGAATGCTGTTTCTTTTTGGACGCCATGCATAACGCCTTTTTTTATAACCAGACAACTCAATTTTTGTTTCCAAAATGAAGCTGCCTTGTCCAAATGTGCTTTTTCATACCTCAGGCAACTCTATTTGTGGCGTACGTGCAGAAACGGCTTCTTTCTCATCACTCTCCCATACAGCTTCTATTTGTGCAAAGTGCGCTGTATAGTTGACCGATGCACAGTGACACCATCTGCAGCAAGATGATGCTGCAGCTCTTTGGAGGTGGTCTGTGGATTGTCCTTGACTGTTCTCACCATTCTTCTTCTCTGCCTTTCTGATATTTTTCTTGGCCTGCCACTTCTGGGCTTAACAAGAACTGTCCCTGTGGTCTTCCATTTCCTTACTATGTTCCTCACAGTGGAAACTGACAGGTTAAATCTCTGAGACAACTTTTTGTATCCTTCCCCTGAACAACTATGTTGAACAATCTTTGTTTTCAGATCATTTGAGAGTTGTTTTGAGTAGCCCATGATGCCACTCTTCAGAGGAGATTCAAATAGGAGATCAACTTGCAATTGGCCACCTTAAATACCTTTTCTTATGATTGGATACATCTGGCTATGAAGTTCAAAGCTCACTGAGGTTACAAAACCAATTTTGTGCTTCAGTAAGTCAGTAAAAAGTAGTTAGGGGAATTCAAATCAATAAAATGATAAGGGTGCCCATACTTTTGCACCGGTCAAATTTTGGTTTAATGCATATTGCACATTTTCTGTTAGTACAATAAACCTCATTTCAATCCTGAAATATTACTGTGTCCATCAGTTATTAGATATATCAAACTGAAATGGCTGTTGCAAACACCAAAATATTTAGAACAAAAAATGATTAAGATTAATAGGGGTGCCCAAACTTTTTCATAGGACTGTAACTATTCAGGGTACAGGGAATACGTTCTCTAAATCGGTGGGGATCCCACCTTTGGATATAAGTGTATATAATAGGATACCTTCTTAACTATATAACTATGGGGGGAATAAGGGAATATATTCTCTTAATTGCTGTGGGCCCCATTTTTGGATAGGGGTAAGTGTATATAATAGGATACCTCCTTACCTTTATAACTATTCAGGGTACAAGGGAATACGTTCTCTTGATTTTTTGGGATCCCACTTTTGGATAGCGGTAAATGTATATAATGCAACACCCCCTTATCTTTATAGCTATGCAGGGAATATGTGCTCTTAGCTGCTGGGGGCCCCACTTTTGGATGGGGGTAAGTGTATATAATAGGATACCTTCTTGTCTTTATAACTATGCCGGGATTAAAGGAATACATTCCCTTGATCGCTGGGGGGGGTCCCACCTGTGTATAGGGGTAGATGTATATAATAGGATACCACCCCTCCCCCCTTTATAACTATGCAGGGAATAAGGAAATACGTTCTCTTGATTTTTTGGGGGTCCAACTTTTGGATAGACATAAGTGTATGTAATAGGATACCCCCATTTTTTAGCTATGCAGAGAATATGTTCTCTTGATCACTGGGGGTCCCAGTTTTGGTTTGAGGTAAGTGTATATAACAGGACCCCCCCTTATAGGTATGAAGGGAATAAGAGAATACGTTCTCTTGCTCACTGGGAGTCCCGGTTTTGGACAGGGGGTAATTGTATATAATAGGACACCCCCTTATCTTTATACTTATGCAGGGGATACGGAGCTTTGTTACAAGTAAACCAGAACTCCATCTCTGAGACTTGTATTATGAGACCGGTCGGCACAGAATCTCCTCGGCCCATAAACGTTTGCTAAATGTTTTCTTTCCTTCCAGCCCGACACGTCGCTCTTCCATCTCTCCTCCGCTTCTGCGTGAATGAAGTGAAGACGGTGATGGTAAGACGCTACCACGGCGCACAGCTGACACACAAACAACCACTTGAGACGATGAGCTCACATGTGGGATTTTATGCCAAGAAAGCGTGAGAGCAGAATGTGTTCTCCAACCGTGCCACGAGGGAAGGAAATTTCTTAATTATATTTAGTGCAAAATAAATATAAATATGTCGGGTTCGCTGAGGTCTGGCTGTGACAGACATCCTATTTCCAGACCGTCCGGCCAGGCGTGAACCCCAACAACTCGACTAATCACTTACTTCTCCATATAGGACACACTTGGATTCAATTACTGCTCCCAGATCCTGGGCTTCAGCCAAGCAGAGGTTCAGACAGTCTCGCACCCAGCTCCGAGCCAAGGTTTCTCTGCTCAAAACCTAATGATCTTTATACTTCACTGCTGGTATTTATTTAATGGTATTTATTATGTATTCCAAAGCTTTTCTCCCATCGCGGGTTTAACCCCTGCCGCCTGGATCACGCTTGGTGGATACCGCTACTATATAAACATGTCAGCACCTGAAATCTACGCAGACAAATGTCATCTTGCATCGCATCAAGCTAATGGAGAAGGCTCGTTACGGCGTTCCTTCATTACGTGTCGAATGACGAGCCCAAATAAAAAGGATGCCTAAAGGGTTATGTGTAGGCTTGTCATAATATGGAAACTGGGACACTCGCTTGGCATGGGTCTTGATCAATTTATACTTGAGGCTTCAGGCTGGATCGAGGTGCCAAATGCAGTCAGTCATAGGAATCTATTCCCACCAGCCCTGACACTATGGACGGATCGTAAGCTCTGGGAAAATATGCATCTTGCTTTAATAAAAATCAAGAGTCAATAAAATCAGGCCGCCCTGGGAAAAGGAATGGATGGGAAACTTAGTCATGTGGAACCGTGGTCTTCAAGAATGAGCCCACCTAAAATGGAATAGTCAACGTTTCCCTGGGGCTGTAGGCCGTGTCCTGAAAACCCCTTGCTATAGGTCTTGTGGCCTATGGATTCGCCAGCACCAACTTTATATAGGACAGAATGTGAAGTAAAACTGGATGTAGTATGAGATCACTGCGACCGTGATGGCCTACCAATAAGAATGGCATGGCTAACTTCTTCCAAACACAGCACCACACCTGTCTGCAGGTTGTATGCGGTACTGCAATTCAGCTCCATTCACCTAAACGGGGCAGGTGTGTTGTTTTCGGAATAAAGTAGCCATGTTTTTCTAATCCAGGACAGCCTCTTAAATTCTGACCGAAATTTGAGGGGTGGTAGATCATCTGATACTACCTCTATACTGTATGCCTGGTTTACAAAATCAATTTTTGGGTTTAGACCTCCATCAATAAACCAGGCCATAGAGTGACTGCAAACATCTCACTTCCTTGCATTCATCATCATCACGCAATGCTTTGTATTCCCAGTGGTGGCGCTGTTGGGAAATCAAACACTTTCTGGTAGGCTCTCTTGCAGATTACAATTGATCGCTGAGGATAGGAACAAACATCAGAATAATTTCGGGGGACCCTTTGTAAGGAACTTCCACAATAGACAACCTTTCAACCTAAATCTGGCCATAGTCAAAAAAAAATGTTCTCTCAACCCAAGCAACAGGGCAATTGTGTTTTGCATGTTTTTTCTTTTTGACCCAATCCATTGATCCGTTTTTAAGGGGCGCAACACAGATGCCAACGGATTGAGTTCTGTTGGATCCGTGAAACCAGACAAAGCCATAAAATGGTCCTTCCAGGTCCAACCATTAACTTTATAATTATGGTCACTTTTGGTGCGGGCTAAATCGTGCATCATGTACCTGTAGTTCCCCATGTGTCTGTTCTCGTATTCCTCCTTAGAGATTTGCTTTCGGACCTGAGCAAGTCGTTCTTTCTGTAAAGACATAAAATTTAGAAACCAAAATTGACCCCAAAAGAAGAATGGACTTTAAAGGGGTTAGAAAAGAGTAAGTAGTACTAAGTCAAGTGCTGGGTAATGTGATATAGAACATTCATAGATAAATCTGTTCCTGCTTTATAGATCCTCATGTGCAGGGTATACTGGGATGAGTCCATCTAAAAATGAAGACTAGAGAGATAGCGGTGTAAACTCATATGGCAGATATGGCAGCCATGACAGGGATACAATACCTGGACCCCATACCAAGGCCAGGCTAAGTACAGGGTGACACAGTAGGCAGCTCCTGGTTGCTGTCAGTTCCAGGTAGTGTAACTTAACTTTCTAACTTTGGAGACGTGACATCACATCCAGGATCCGCTTCCAAGAGTCCTGTGACGTCACACGCATGCGCTGTACGTTCTCATTGTAGTTGACAAAGTTTGCCAAAGCCGGAGCCCAGCCAGAGGATTGTGCTTGGAGGGCCTCCATAGTCTGTGCATGGGCTTTAGGGGTGTGTAGTGAACGCGTCACCGAAGCCCATAGTGAAAATTACTACACGCCCCTAGAGCTCAATACCGCCAACTGGCAAATGTATAAAAGTTCTTTTTTTTTACCATAACGGAGCTGCGGACAAAGAAATGAAAAACCGTTTGGAAACGGCATGTAAGTCACTGTATATACTTTATGCGGCAACTTTATGCTCCCTTTAAGTAGTTAGGCTGAGTTCACACGGGGTATTTTGGTCAGGATTTTGAGGCCGTATCTGACTCAAAATCCTGACCAAAAAAATGGTTCCCATTGAAATCAATGGGAGCTGTTCAGTTCTTTCTTCCAGGAGCGGTTTGTTCTGGTTCCCGGAAAAAACAACAGACATGTTCATTCTTCAGGCGGAGTGTGAAGACACTCCCTCCTCCTGACTAGGCCCATTCATTTGGGCCTAATCCGGAGCGGTGTACGCGATTGGATGCTGATGCGCCGCACCAGTATCCAGTCGCAGCTACCCGTATTTTGAGATGGCCTGGACCAAAAAACCCTGCGTAAACCCAGCCTTAGCCGTTCCTGCCGGGCCCGGTCTATATCCATGGTATGTATTTGGCCATAAGAATTGCTAGCTCCTTACCAGCTCTTCCTTCCTCCTCTCCAGCGTGTGGCGCTGTTTCTCCCAGTCGGACGATCCCGGTGACAACCTCTTCATGGATCCCTGACCGTACAGCCTCTTCTGGGCCTCTGCTTTCTGTTTGGCCAAGTTTTTCTTTTTATCGCTCGCTCTGCAAAAAAAAAAAAGGCAACGGAAAGACAAATGATATCTGTGTAATGAAATATTAAAGCAGCAGCTCATCTAACTTTATTACTAAAGAGAGCCTGCTGAGAAAAAGTCTCCGGCGTGTTTATTTTCAAGGATAAAACAATTAGCATCTTTCTGTAACAGGTTTACAAATTACCTGAAAAACAACAAACAGATGAGGCTTTTCGTACCGCGACCAGCCGAGGCGAATACTAAATAATACACCACAACAAAGGCCTAATGAACCGCCACTACCCCGCGTGCCAATTACCAAGACGGATTTCACAAACCGATTGCTGCGGAAACACTGATTTAGGGGGACACGGAAAAGAAACTAATTAAACTCTTCAATTTCCGAGGAAAGAGCCGAGAAACGAATTAAGACGTCGCCGTATCTACGGTGTCTAGGCGGGTATACGGATGTAGCAGGGTTAACCCGAATTTCTGCAATTGGTTAATCTGCTGCAGCGGGATAGCTTATCACAAACCAATAAAAAGTCATTGGAAAAACGTTTTTCGATGACTTTTCATTGGATTTTGTTGTCTCCTGTGATAAGATATCGCGCTGCAGCAGGATAACCAATTGAAGGAGTTCAGGCTAACTCTGCTACATCTGTATATTATGTGTGTGTATAAGTGGTGATGCTGAATCTTTGTCTCCCCCCTGACAATCCTTTCCACGTGATTAGAGTATCCTGATCAGGACACACTAGTAGTCAGAGCCGCAAAAAAAATAGTAGGGGGAAGTTATTAAAGGAAATGTCCAGCCCTAAATTGATTTTTCAATATGGGATCTATGGGGTTCTGACAACCCGATCCCACACTGGAAATTGCTAGCGGACAAGGACTGTGTGCAGCAGTACTCCTAGTGCTGCAATTCCTAGGAACCACCACTATACAGAGGGTGGGGCTACTGCGACGCTCCTATAGGTTTCATGTACCATGTGCTTCCCGTCCACTGACAGCTTCCAGGCTGCAGGAACGGCTGATCTGTGCAGGGTCCAGGTTTCAGACACGGACATATCACTTACTATCCTGTAGATAAGTCATCAGTATGAAGTATCTATTTGGGACTGGAAAACCCTTAAAGACCAAAAATAATACCTATTCATCAGGTGTCTGGTCTCGTGTTCCCTATTTGACTTTTGGACCCCCATCCTATTGGGACTTTTGGACCCCCATCTTCCTGATCACTGGGGTACTTGGCAATTGGGTTCACATCGTTTGGACACCTATCCCCTATCCTGTGAAAGGGAGCTGAGCTGCAATAGCCTGGCATGGCCATGCCCACCTACTTATAGCTGCATACAATGCAACAAGATCAGCTGATCGGCGGAAGTGCCAGATATCAGACCCCCATCAATCTGAAAATCTATCCTAAGGATAGGCCATCAATATCGGATCCTGGACAACCCTTAACATAGTCTAAGTGGCACCCCCAGCTGCTACTGTGCAAGCTAAGGTCAGGTTCACATCTGCACCAGGCTCTCCGTCATTCAGTGCCAGGTGAACAATGATAAAATTCTAGCTGCCTGCTGTCACCACAAGGGGGAGCTTAGTAGTTTACAGCATACTGCCTGTACAGTACATTGAACAGCATGCAGTGAGCTCTTAGGTTCCCTCTAGTGGTTACAGCAGGCAGTCAATATTGTAATTTTTAACTCCATGTATGGGATTTGGAGTTTTGTGTGTATTAAAAAAAAAAAAAAAGCACAGCTCCAAACACTATAAATCACTAAGAAATTATCGTTTACACAATTTTGCTGCTATTATTTGGATTCTAGGATGGACGTTCACAGACCATTTCTAGATGTATTTCCTGCATAGGCTGTAAATGACTTATTATGTGAATATGATCTTTTTTTTTTCAGGACCATTTTGATGATTTCCTAAACAAAACCTCTGAATTTCAGGCACATTGTTCAGGTTCAGGTCCTGCTTCTCGGCACAGCTGTCACGGTCACATAAGCCTCTCTAGGTAGCAATAAACAGAGAGCGAGAAAATGGCTTCCTGCGTGCTGCAATCTCCAGCGAGATCATGGGACGCAGAGATTACAGAGATGGCAGGATGGAGCGCATTACCTGATGTTCAGAAGTTTTAATGCGTTTAGCAAAACTCCTTTCTTGACATCGTAGTCAATCTTCTGGTCTGTTCCAAAGCTGGGCGCTCGGTTGATCTGGAAAATAAGCCAAGAGAAGAGATATTTTAAGAACAAGAATTGTGAAGGAGAACAGGAACTCCTAGCTGCTATATTTCCTTCACCTTCATATTATACTCTATTCACATCCAAAGCTGCATCCACAATTCCGAGGTCTGCTACTATCCCTAAGCTAATGTACTGCGCTCTGCAAACCTCTCTACACCCATGTATGATGTGAACACTACGTCTCCAACAATACAATACAGCAAACCATTGTCAGCGCAGACAGTGAACTAGCAGGGAATGCAGCTCTGGAGGTAGACGGAGTAGAACATATTGAAGCAAAAGTAACCGTAATAGATGTATGAAAGTAGAGCTTTAGAATGGCTAAGGACAGGGGATAAGTGTCCAAACGCCAAGTCCCAGAGTAAACAGGAGGATGGGCGGCCAAACGTCCCCCTAAGGCCTCCTTGTGCAGCCCCATAAAAGTGAATGGAGACTGACACAAAGAGGCGACGTCCCCCGGATCTCTGGGGAACTTAGGCCCTCAAGGATCAGACACTTACCCCCTGTCCTGTGGATAGGATCAAAGTATCCATTAAGGGGACAACTCCTTTAAAGAAGTCGTCTCCTTTGGATAATGTCAGTACAAATGTGTCCTTCCTTAATTTTTCAGAGATCACAAGCTTTTCAAAACAACATGATTTGCTGATATTGTGTCACAAAGTGTCGGTGGCCACCTAGTGGTAGTGTTTTCAACTGCACCGTGTTGAGGGTTTTACTAGCATGTTGCGATTTTGGATTGGTTACAGAAGAAATTGGAATTCTTAACCAAATGTAACATATGAATGCTTGGCCAAATCTGGTAGGCATGTGTACGGGGAAGTCAGGAGGAGGGGTTCTAAATGGAACGTGGTCAAGCAATGTGTGCACGGCTCTACTGATTTCAATAGGAGCGTCAGAGATAGCCAAGTGCCGTATTTCAGCCATCTATGTCACTCCTATTGAAATGACAGGAGTGGTGTGCACATTACCCAACCACCGCTCCATTCAGAACGGGGGACAGAACTCCCTTGCTCTCCCAATTGGTCCGTTCCCCTCCTATCCTATCAATGGGAAAACCCCTTTAACCGTACCTCCAGTTTATTGTACCCTGACAATAAGCTGATCACAGGTTGTCCTGCTACTGGAACCCTCAATTATTTCCTTTAACCTATGTAGAAAGCTACCAGCAAGTGCTCAGATCTTCTACAGCGCCACCACAGGGGAAATGAAGAATTACACTACATCCTTAGAAATCAATATGCTGCCCAAATCATGTATTTAGATGCAGAAAAAAAATTATTTGCAGCTTTTATAATAGACAAGGATCCAGAACAAGGAACTCTCATCTATTTACTAAGAATTCCCAGGGTCATTGAAGATGGCTTTTCTCACTGTGGGATCTTGGTGTCCGCATCGTTGCTTCCTCCTTGACCTCGCTCTTTTGGAAAATTTCTAAATTCGTCCTTTTGTCTCCTCTAACAGTTCATGTAGATAAGTAAGTCCCTGGCCTGATAAATACGTCCATATGAGCCTTCAATAATGAATGCTATACAGCCTATTTGTGCTTCCAGGGCTTTATAGCGGAGTATAATAAGGCATGTTTTATGTTCATTTGTACTGGCGAGCTTGCCAAAGTAAATATGTGTTTACAGACATGAGCCGCGATTCACGCTAATTTTAAGCGTCCCACTTTGGCCATTCCGAACGCTGGGAGGAAGGGGCCTCTATAGAGCTGTGGAATACGTTACCGCGTTTCAGAGACAAGTACAATACAAGCGCTGCTGGCATTACTAGGTAAATGTTCTGCTTTATTCCTGTTTAGAAATTTTTAGCAAGTAGATCCAGGATTGATCTCATGTTCCCTACACCCCCACCCAAAAATTTATTGTAGTCCAGACCATTGATGCATTGCACAGATAGCCTATTAATTTGACATAAGACCTATGCAATGCTTTATTTCACCTGCGGGGGCAGTGTAGGGAAACTGAACACTTTCTGGTGAAATCCTCACAGATTACACAATGATCAGCTTATTGTTGGTGAACCCTTCTCACAAAACAAACTGATCCAACTAGTTTGGTAAGTGCCTCTAATGCTAGATTCACACTAGCGTCCGGGGATTTCGACGATTTCCGGTGGAAACCAGCCAAACCCCGTTATAGTCTATGAGGTCTGTAGATAACATTTTTTCAGCGGATAGGGTTTCCCTTTTTCAGGTGCCCCAAGTGGACCCAAAGAATGGAAACCCAAGTGCTAGTGTGAACCTATCGTAAGACTGAATAGGTGGCACATAGTTACAAAAAGTTCCTCAAAATCGGACTTGACAACTCTCCTGGAACTGTCATGATGTAACCCATTTTTGGGAGCCTACTGAATGTGCCAGGAGAGTTGGTAAGTATGATTTAGAGGAACTTTTCAGCAGATCCTGGATAAGTGGGGAAGTATCCCAGGGCCATCCCCACTTATGGGGCCACATCTCAAAAAAGGGGTGTGGCCTGACATGATCCTGGCCAATGTCATGGTCTATGTCACAAAAAGGGGCGTGGCTAGAAAACTGTCATGCCTATGTTACAAAAAGGGGTGTGGCACACTCAAAAAGTTGCCTTGCAATAGAGGGTGTGGCCTAATCTATGTGCCCAAAAATTTTGGCAAGTACGCTCTAAACCCTGGACGCCAACCTGCGACTATCCACTTATTGAGAAACTACAACTCCCAACATGTTCTGATCCCCAATAGCCGTCAGGACTCGCTAGGATTTGTAGTTTCCCAACAATTGGAACGCCAAAGGCTGTCCAGAGGCGTCACCCAGGTAAGGCATTAGCGATGATGGGGGTCCGGATGGAGGACATGGATTTCCCATAGGAGATGCGCTCTCCTCCCTGGCATTGTTCTATAATGAGATGTTCCCTCGCTAATGAAGCCGGCTCACAAGTGCCATTCAATAACCCAATTTCTGTCCTTTTCTTAGGTTTTAATTAACATCACAAAGCGAGCTCGTACAACAGACACGGGTAACAGATTTAACTGTAAAACCAAACAACACCGCCTGAGCGAAAATCTATTTTTAATCATTATGTCAACATGCATAATTAAAAGTACTCATATAAGCTGATACAAATGTACCCAGCATGTGCCGTCTCTAATTATGGCATTTACATCTGCAAATGATTACAGTATTAGACTGGTAAAACTGGCAGCTAACAAGGGAAGGAACACATCCAAGAATGTAATGTTCTCCCCATAGTCTTCCTACAGGAGACGAGCCCATTAAGTGTTTGCATTAATGGATTAGAGGAGCAAAATCACCCAAATGAGGGAGGGATAGATCAACTTAATGGGTAACCTCTGTACATCTATATATCACCCGCGGTAATATCACACTCTCCGGGATAGCCACTGGTTGGTCTACTGTAGCTACAGTCTACCATTAACATCACGTACTGTATAGACCCAGTGGCCATACAGATGTGACACCAATACCGTACCGGGAATGTAAGGGGGTTTTCACATGAATATAGTCTTAGGAGAATTAGGAGACAAGTAAAATTAAACATTTTTGCAACTTTGAAGAGTTTTAGAGATTTTCTTAGTGGGGACATCTGGTGTATTGATCGGTTGAAAATGGATATGACCAAGAATGAAGGAAGTTTCTATGGTCTGGAACTTGTCAGAAACACAGCCATGATGTTCTTATTGTGGTCAGGTTATCTTCTCATACATGTAGTGTCCTCCTGATAACCAGCCATGATGTCCTTTTTGTGGTCAGGTTATCTTCTCATACATGTAGTGTCCTCCTGATAATCAGCCATGATGTCCTTATTGTGGTCAGGTTATCTTCTCATACATGTAGTGTCCCCTCCTGATAACCAGCCATGATGTCCTTATTGTGGTCGGGTTATCTTCTCATACATGTAGTGTCCCTGCCTGATAACCTGTCCACAGTAAGGACGTCATGGCTGGGTTTCTGAGAAATCCCAAATCATGTATCATTCTAGTTGCCATGCAGTTCTACAGTCATGGCCAAAAGTTTTGAGAATGATACAAATATAAATTTTTACAAAGTCTACTGCTTCAGTTTTTCTAATGGCAATTTGCATATACTCCAGAATGTTATAAAGAGTGATCAGCTTAACAGCAATTACTTGCAAAGTCAATATTTGCCTAGAAAATGAACTTTATCCCCCAAAACACATTTCAACATCATTGCAGCCCTGCCTTAAAAGGACCAGCTAACATCGAATTCAGTGATTGCTCCATTAACACAGGTGTGGGTGTTGATGAGGACAGGGCTGGAGATCAATCTGTCATGATTAAGTAAGAATGACACCACTGGACTCTTTAAAAGAAGGCTGGTGCTTGGCATCATTGTTTCTCTTCTGTTAACCATGGTTATCTCTAACGAAACACGTGCAGTCATCATTGCACTGCACAAAAATGGCCTAACAGGGAAGAGTATCGCAGCTAGAAAGATTGCACCTCAGTCAACAATCTATCGCATCATCAAGAACTTCAAGAAGAGAGGTTCCATTGTTGGCAAAAAGGCTCCAGGGCGCCCAAGAAAGACCAGCAAGCGCCAGGACCGTCTCTTAAAAGTGTTTCAGCTGCGGGATCGGGCTACCAGCAGTGCAGAGCTTGCTCAGGAATGGCAGCAGGCAGGTGTGAGTGCATCTGCACGCACCGTGAGGCGGAGACTCTTGGAGCAAGGCCTGGTCTCAAGGAGGGCAGCAAAGAAGCCACTTCTCTCCAGAAAAAACATCAGGGACAGACTGATATTCTGCAAAAGGTACAGGGAGTGGACTGCTGAGGACTGGGGGAAAGTCATTTTCTCTGATGAATCCCCTTTTCGATTGTTTGGGACATCTAGAAAACAGCTTATTGGCAGAAGACGAGGTGAGCGCTACCACCAGTCTTGTCTCATGTCAACTGTAAAGCATCCTGAAACCATTCATGTGTGGGGTTGCTTCTCAGCCAAGGGAATCGGCTCTCTCACAGTCTTGCCTAAAAACACAGCCATGAATAAAGAATGGTACCAGAATGTCCTCCAAGATCAACTTCTCCCAACCGTCCAAGAGCAGTTTGGCGATCAACAATGCCTTTTCCAGCATGATGGAGCACCTTGCCATAAAGCAAAGGTGAGAACTAAATGGCTCAGGGAACAAAACATAGAGATTTTGGGTCCATGGCCTGGAAACTCCCCAGATCTTAATCCCATTGAGAACTTGTAGTCAATCATCAAGAGACGGGTGGACAAACAAAAACCTACAAATTCTGACAAAATGCAAGCATTGATTGTGCAAGAATGGACTGCTATCAGTCAGGATTTGGTCCAGAAGTTGATTGAGAGCATGCCAGGGAGAATTGCAGAGGTCCTGAAGAAGAAGGGTCAACACTGCAAATATTGCAACGCTGCATTAACTCATTCTAACTGTCAATATAAGCTTTTGTTACTCATAATATGATTGCAATTCTATTTCTGCATGTGATAAAAACATCTGACAAACACACATAAAAACCAGAGGGAGCAGATCATGTGAAAATAGAAGATTTGTGTCATTCTCAAAACTTCTGGCCATGACTGTAGGGTTCTGGGTTCAAGGAAACATCTGCACGGAGTTTGTATGTTCTCCCCGAGTTCCGCCTACATGCCAAAAAAATACTGATATGTAAATTGGGGTGAGCACCTGTACGGCATCTACACTGAGTTCCTTGCATGAGAAAAAGCGCCTTACAAATGTCAGCATCCATTAGCAAGCGATCAAAACAAAGGATTGTCAACATGAAGGCTACATTCACATCTGTGTGGAGTCTCTGCTCAGACATCACCAGGCAATAAAGTTCTGTAAGCTTGTTTTAAAAAAAAAAAAAAAAAAGGTGGACTATTGTCACAGTCTGTTTTAACGGATCAGAAGAACGGACTTCCCATCACAGATGTAGTGTAATTGTAGAATAAGACTAGAAAAAACCTTTAAAACCCGGCAAAATTTTTTATTTTCTTACATTTGCAAACGTATAATACTTTTACCTGTCTACCAATTTACTATGGTTATGAAAATCACTTTAAGGGTCTGTTCACACTGAGTTTTTGGAGCGGATTTTGACACAGAATGCGCCTCATAATCCGCCTCCAAAAACAGCTCCCATTGACTTCAATGGGAGCCGCTCGCTTCTTTCTTCCGCTAGCTAGTAGCGGAAAAAAGAAGCGAGCTGTCCTATCTTGCCGCGGATTCCATGGCTGACTCGGCCACGGCGTCTGCGGTGCGAGGCTCCCTCCCGACTAGGTTCAATCTTGAAGCCTAAACCGGAAGATTGTTGATACAAATTGGGGTATACCAGCCGATTAGATGTTAACATAGCATGATATACAGCACACAGATCCCGCCCCAGAAAAATCCCAGTGTCACCGCCCACTTGGCTAGTATGCCCTAGTTTGCATCAACGTTAACACGGCTTATATCTTTGGAATAGCTGAACAGATTGGAATAAACAAAACACCAGAATGCACAGGGTGACAGCGCCGATCAGATAAGGTACGTCATTGGGCTTTTCAGACCTGGTGATAGCTCTTCTTTAAAACCTACTGCCAATTCACTTTAATTTTTCACTTCAGATTTATTGGGACAATTAAAAAAAAAAATTGTGACGTTGACTTTAATAATACCGCCACCCAAAGCGGGCACTATACGGCCATTCAATGTCCAAATAACACTGCCATGCATTACAATGTATAAATAATACGACCATACGGCATCCAAGTAGTAGTACAGTATAGTGCCCACATAACACTGTCATATATTGTCTAATTCAAACTGCCATACAGTGTACAAGTAATACCGCTACATAATACCTAAATAATGAAATAGCTATTAGATTCTTTAATGGTCTACGGCAGTGATGGTGAAACTTTTAAAGACCAAGTGCCCAAATTGCAACCCAAAACCCACTAAATTATTGCAAAGTGCCAACACAGCAATTTAACCTTAATATTGTGCGGATCCACAATTGTGGGCAGTTACGGACCTGCAAAATACGGTCGTATGAATGATTTTAATTATACAAACAACTTTGCACTGCATTTGATATAATTTAGAACAATTAATGTTCACTATTTACATCGCACAGATCTGTTTTAGTGGCCGTGCAATGTTATTATGACCTGTAATAATATCACGTCTGCTATAAAACACATACTGTGTGATATAAACAGTGAAAGGGCCCCGACACAGTCCAATCTGCTCCACAGTGGCCCCTACACAGTACAATATGCTCCACAATGGGACCAAACACAGTACAATATGCTCCACAGTGGCCCCCACACAGTCCAATCTGCTCCACAGTGGCCGCTGCACAGTACAATCTGCTCCACAGTGGCCCCTACACAGTCCAATCTGCTCCACATTGGCCCCTACACAGTACAATATGCTCCACAGTGGGACCAAACACAGTACAATATGCTCCACAGTGGCCCCTACACAGTACAATCTGCTCCACAGTGGCCGCTGCACAGTCCAATCTGCTCCACAGTGGCCCCCACACACTCCAATCTGGTCCACAGTGGCCGCTGTACAGTACAATCTGCTCCACAGTGGCCCCTACAGAGTCCAATCTGCTCCACATTGGCCCCTACACAGTACAATATGCTCCACATTGGGACCAAACACAGTACAATATGCTCCACAGTGGCCCCTACACAGTACAATCTGCTCCACAGTGGCCGCTGCACAGTCCAATCTGCTCCACAGTGGCCCCCACAGAGTCCAATCTGCTCCACAGTGGCCGCTGCACAGTACAATCTGCTCCACAGTGTCCCCTACACAGTACAATATGCTCCACAATGGACCAAACACAGTATAATCTGCTCCACAGTGGCCCCCACACAGTATAATCTGCTCCAAGGATGGATGCCCACAGAGAAGGCTCTGAGTGCCACCTCTGGCATCCGTGCCATAGGTTTGCCATCACGGGTCTACGGCAATGGGTTTAATGGTAACATCTATGATGGTCCGGGGTGGTGACACTTACACAGCTGGCCTTGCCATCATCAGAAGAAGCAGGAGACTGACAGTTGTCCTCCTTCCAGGAAAAGGCCAAGGGGAACATTACCCTAAAGAGTCCTTACTGCTAGGAACACAATTTATTATGAAATAATATAAATCAAATCAAACCAAACCAGCTTTCTTGGCACGTCCGAATAGATATTTGGCATTGCCAAAGCTAGTAAAGTGGGGGGGGGGGAGTTGGATTCGGGTGGGTGAGTGGTGGGTATGGGGGAGTGGGGTGTGTGGTTTGGGGTATAACAGTCCGTGGAGTCTCGTCTTCCTCTTAGTTGGTGACCGCTATATGGGGAGGTGGGGGTGGGGCGGGTGTATTGGGATAAATATATCATTTCCAGAGGACATCAATGACCATCTACAGTCTGTTGTTGGGGAAGTCAATGAACAAACGGCACCAACTAAGTCCAGAGCCATCTTTATATCATGGTCATGGGCCCCAAGTTCTGCTATAGATACAGCATATGATAGGGGATGGACTTACCTCCAGCAGCCAGGGTTTCAGCTTCCTGTCCAGAATAATGTCAAAGCCGAGCACTTCAAAGCAGACACTATTACTGCCAGGCTGCTGGCCGGGCCGGCACATCCGGTAAGCGTGGAGTACATGCGGCTCGGCGACTATTAGGGTCTTCACAACTAACTCCTAGTTAAAAAAAAAAATACATATCAAGACCATACATGTACATGCCATATAGACAGCCCTGCAACGCCTAGTGGGCCCCCCTGGAAAGAGGGGGCCCTTAGTGTGTATAAGATCATACAGACACTAGTGTATACAGTAGTAATACCGGAATACTAAACTATATTGGGCACCGATAGTACAATGGTAGTGTCCTAGGGCTGTTGCTGGGTCTTGTAGTCTTGGAACGACAGAACGTAACTGAACTCGGGGATAAGGTAATTGGATACAGAAAGTAAATGAAACCAAGATGTGGAAAGTCTAATGATAGGAGAATACCCAAAGGGTAACAACACAAGGACATAGAAAGAATGAATAGACTGAAAAATGATATCCAAAAATCAACCCGACGCAGGAACAGGAATAATAACGGAATAATAATAACAATAATAATAGTAATTACAGCCATAATAATATTAATGATAACAATAACAATACTAACAATGTCTATCGATAGGAGGAGAGAATATGCAGAGGATAATAACACCGGGAAACTTTGAGGACATCGTATTTGAAAGATAACCACAAAAATAATAATGTATCCAGAGGATTAACTAGAGGAATATTAGAAAAGAAGAATGTAACAGGGTATCGGGGGAATGAGGACATCGGGATGGAGATAAAAGTAACAGAATATCCAGAGAACAATAACAAGAGGATACAGAAGTGATAGGTAACAGTAAAGCGACGTGTACACCTTCAATGCTGTAGACAGGGGAGTGTAACACCTATGGTTTGTATCCGTGGTGTCTTCCTCATCCTCAGTGGTTGCAGATGCCACTATCTCCCATCCTCCTCCACTACCATGCTCTGTTTCCGGCATCAGTCCAGTGTAGACAATAGCTATCCTGCCCCCGGCCAATCATGGCCAGACCCAGTCTATATATTTTAGATGCACATAGCAGTGGCCCTTAGAGCTTCATATTTTGCTGACCTGATCTGTGCATTGACCTTCTGCATTGTTTTCTGAATTCTGCCCTAATGTTCTGTCTAACCTCAGCTATTTTCTGACCTTTACATCTGAGCCATTGGTTGTGACCACCTATCTGTTCCTGACCTCCTATCTGTTCCTGACTTCCTATCTGTTCCTGACCTCCTATCTGTTCCTGACCACCTATCTGTTCCTGACCACCTATCTGTTCCTGACCTCTATCTGTTCCTGACCTTCTATCTGTTCCTGACCTCCTATCTGTTCCTGACCTCCTATCTGTTCCTGACCTCTATCTGTTCCTGACCACCTATCTGTTCCTGACCACCTATCTGTTCCTGACTTCCTATTCCTGACCTCTATCTGTTCCTGACCTTCTATCTGTTCCTGACCACCTATCTGTTCCTGACCTTCTATCTGTTCCTGACCACCTATCTGTTCCTGACCTCCTATCTGTTCCTGACCTCCTATCTGTTCCTGACCTCCTATCTGTTCCTGACTTCCTATCTGTTCCTGACTTCCTATCTGTTCCTGACCACCTATCTGTTCCTGACCTCTATCTGTTCCTGACCTTCTATCTGTTCCTGACCACCTATCTGTTCCTGACCTCCTATCTGTTCCTAACCTCCTATCTGTTCCTGACCTCTATCTGTTCCTGACCACCTATCTGTTCCTGACCACCTATCTGTTCCTGACTTCCTATTCCTGACCTCTATCTGTTCCTGACCTTCTATCTGTTCCTGACCACCTATCTGTTCCTGACCTTCTATCTGTTCCTGACCACCTATCTGTTCCTGACCTCCTATCTGTTCCTGACCTCCTATCTGTTCCTGACCTCCTATCTGTTCCTGACTTCCTATCTGTTCCTGACTTCCTATCTGTTCCTGACCACCTATCTGTTCCTGACCTCTATCTGTTCCTGACCTTCTATCTGTTCCTGACCACCTATCTGTTCCTGACCTCCTATCTGTTCCTAACCTCCTATCTGTTCCTGACTTCCTATCTGTTCCTGACCACCTATCTGTTCCTGACCTCTATCTGTTCCTGACCTTCTATCTGTTCCTGACCACCTATCTGTTCCTGACCTCCTATCTGTTCCTGACCTCCTATCTGTTCCTGACCTCCTATCTGTTCCTGACCTCCTAT
Source organism: Leptodactylus fuscus (assembly GCF_031893055.1). Lineage (NCBI taxonomy): Eukaryota > Metazoa > Chordata > Amphibia > Anura > Leptodactylidae > Leptodactylus > Leptodactylus fuscus. Next base: position 17,413,135 of record NC_134273.1, on the reverse strand, counting down.
CTGTTCCTGACCACCTATCTGTTCCTGACCTCTATCTGTTCCTGACCTCCTATCTGTTCCTGACCTCTATCTGTTCCTGACCACCTATCTGTTCCTGACCACCTATCTGTTCCTGACCTCTATCTGTTCCTGACCTTCTATCTGTTCCTGACCACCTATCTGTTCCTGACCTCCTATCTGTTCCTGACCTCCTATCTGTTCCTGACCTCCTATCTGTTCCTGACCTCCTATCTGTTCATGACCACCTATCTGTTCCTGACCTCTATCTGTTCCTGACCACCTATCTGTTCCTGACCACCTATCTGTTCCTGACCTTCTATCTGTTCCTGACCACCTATCTGTTCCTGACCTCTATCTGTTCCTGACCACCTATCTATTCCTGACCACCTATCTGTTCCTAACCTCCTATCTGTTCCTGACCTCCTATCTGTTCCTGACCACCTATCTGTTCCTGACCTCCTATCTGTTCCTGACCATGAACAATGTCTGACCATCCTGATTGTTGGCCTGTATATCCACTATCCTCCTGCCTGATCCCTGGTACTTCTCACTGGATTCTTAAGGCCCGCTTGCGAAGCTGCTACCCACACCAGAGGTAGTGACCAGCAACAAAGTCTAGATCTCCATACGGAGCTTAATGGGTCAAGACTGGGGAGGCTACTTATATGTATGTAAAAAGCAATGGTACCGCACAATCAAAAAGGTGTAGCGTGATGAGACCCCACAGCAAAATATGAAAAAATGCTGCTGCACACACTAAATTGCAAGGGGTGCAATTAATTTATTTACAAGGTCAAACTTGGTGTTTACAATCGTTGTGCAATGGACATAAGAAAATCGGCATACAAGAAGAACAACAGATCAATAATCCTTTTAACGTTTCGGTCGTTCGACCTTCATCAGAACTGATCTAAGAGTTGGTAGCCAGCCGGTATAAGCTGTCCAAGGCGTGGGGCGGCTACTTAGACTTGGGAGTAGCCAAAATTAAAATGGGTCTGGTAGTACAATGGGCCCACACCCACTGGCTATTATAAGGGGTATGTTGCTATAAGACATCTCTGATGGCGGCTTATCTCCCTTGAGAACAAAAGGACTGGTCATGTTGAAATTCAACATGCCCAACCCTTCATTTTCTTGGTATATGTCACTGTGGGAAAGTCTGGGAAACCTCATACATTTATCCACAGAATAAGACAAAGATGGCATCCCATGGCTAGACAATAAGTGTCCGATCACTGGGTGACCCAAGAAGTTGACCCTAAGTGCCCCATGGGAATAGATCAGTGGTGCTCTATTCTTTTCTAAGTGACTCCCAAAACGGCAACCTCATAGAGGTGAGTGTGATCTAGCACGAGCGCCACCACTCCAGTCACAAAGGGTGGTTCTCATGGGTGCTGGGGGCCATTGCAGTCAAACCCATTCACTTCTATGGGACTCCAGTAACAGAAATCTATGGCAGTCCCATAGAAGTCAATGGAGTAACAGTGTATCCAGAGTGTGATAACACTACAACCACAATCTGATGCCACTATACCCACCCTACTCCATTATCACGAATTTCATCGGCCTCACCGTAACCCAGGAGAATAATTAAGTGTACCCGTCATCAGAATGTGGGACCTTATGTGGGACAGACAGGTTCACACCACAATGATTAACCCTATGTTAATACATAGGCAGGAATAGATTCTGGGTCTTACAGAAATGTCGTTCCAAAACTTGGCCACGTCATGGTCATTGGCACGCAGGAATTCCGTAAACCAGCGGATGGAGCGTTTGCTGCCTCGGTCTTCAGTCTCGTCCCGCTCAAAGTTCTCATTGTGTTTGTTGACTGAGTAGTTAGTCAGGTGCATGTACAGCTGGCTCTGAAAAAGAAGCGAGCAAGGGTTATGACAATGGACAGCCTAGCGCCCACTGCTGGGGGCACATGGTAAGTGCAAGGAAAATTAGTTGACCTGTAACAGGGCATCATGTAGGTCACGATTATGGGGACAGTGTCCCTTTAAAACAGGAGCGTAAAGCATTAACCTCCGCAGGCTGCGTCGGCTGCGGCATCATCACAGTAATTCGACATCAAGATGTTCCCGTCTTGTGAGTGGTAAATTTCACCTGAGCAATAATTATATGAAATAAGAATTTGTGCCGGGTATTAGCACATCTTCAGCAATGCGAAATCCGACTGTCATCATCAATAGTGTTTTATGTGCCAGAGAAAATGTTTTTACAAATTACACCTCTCCATCTGTCCTGGCTTGGATCGTCTGTCGGCTCGGGTCTAGCTGCTCACTGCCTGCACATGGAGACGTCTAGTGACAGAATGTATTATGGGAAGACAGTAGGAGGCTGTGACTAGCGGCAGATCGCCTCAGAAATGGACTGGGGTGTTAAAGGGAGTCTGTCACAAGAACCCAGCATATAGTCCAGCCCTGCAGATAGATAGGTTATGGCCATCAGACCCCAGTATATCACCCCAGCCCTGCAGATAGATAGGTTATGGCCACCAGACCCCAGTATATCACCCCAGCCCTGCAGATAGATAGGTTATGGCCACCAGACCCCAGTATATCACCCCAGCCCTGCAGATAGATAGGTTAGTGTCACCAGAACCAGCATATCACCCCAGCCCTGCAGATAGATAGGTTACTGTCACCAGACCCAGCATATCACCCCAGTCCTGCAGATAGATAGGTTACAGTCACCAGACCCAGCATATCACCCCAGCTCTGCAGATAGATAGGTTAGTGTCACCAGACCCCAGTATATCACCCCAGCCCTGCAGATAGATAGGTTAGTGTCACCAGAACCTAGCATATAGTCCAGCTCCGCAGATAGATAGGTTACTGTCACCTAGATCAAATGGAGTCTTTTCCTTGAGAATCAATCTCCACTGCTGAGATATCGACTTTTTTTGTCAATAGGAAAATGAGCTCTTTGGTGCAGTTGGGGTGTTGTCACTTACCTCTTTGCAGTAATGCAATACCCTTGTTGCTCCAAAGAGCTCATTTGCATATTAAAAAAAAACACAACTTCTCAGTAACAGAAGCAGCTATTCACAAGGAGAAGACAACATTTGATTCAGATGACCCCTATCTATCTGCAGGGCTGGGGTGATATGCTGGGTCTGGTGACACTAACCTATCTATCTGCAGGGCTGAGGTGATATGCTGGGTCTGGTGACTATAACCTATCTATCCGCAGGGCTGGGGTGATATGCTGGTTCTGGTGACAGTAACCTATCTATCTGCAGGGCTGGGGTGATATGCTGGGTCTGGTGACACTAACCTATCTATCTGCAGGGCTGGGGTGATATGCTGGTTCTGGTGACTGTAACCTATCTATCTGCAGGGCTGGGGTGATATGCTTTGGTCTGGTGACACTAACCTATCTATCTGCAGGGCCGGGGTGATATGCTGGTTCTGGTGACTGTAACCTATCTATCTGCAGGGCTGGGGTGATATGCTGGGGTCTGGTGACACTAACCTATCTATCTGCAGGGCTGGGGTGATATGCTGGTTCTGGTGACTATAACCTATGTATCTGCAGGGCTGGGGTGATATGCTGGGGTCTGGTGACAGTAACCTATCTATCTGCAGGGCTGGGGTGATATGCTGGTTCTGGTGACAGTAACCTATCTATCTGCAGGGCTGGGGTGATATGCTGGTTCTGGTGACACTAACCTATCTATCTGCAGGGCTGGGGTGATATACTGGTTCTGGTGACAGTAACCTATCTATCTGCAGGGCTGGGGTGATATGCTGGTTCTGGTGACACTAACCTATCTATCTGCAAGGCTGGGGTGATATGCTGGTTCTGGTGACTATAACCTATCTATCTGCAGGGCTGAGGTTGAGATGCTGGGTACTGGTGACACACTCCCTTTAATTGAAGCCAGAGGACGAACTTGAAGCTCCTGAGCTCAAAAGCAAAGCTTGTAATATGGTAATTTGCCGTTCATGTGCCATATATAATACCAATACTAGGTAGCAGAACAGCAGTGGCCCCATACAGCACCAGGACCGGCAGCGCTGCACCTCCTGCACAAACCCTAAAAAGGCCATAAAAAATCAGATATGTAATTCAGAGATAAAAATCAGGGGGTCAGGAATGGCAATGGGGTCCCGGTATTATAGGTAGGACTGCCACCATAGCACCCTGACAGCTATCTGATGCTATATGTGAGCCACCATTAGGGTACATCCCATGTATCTGCAATGAATCTCTATGACATGTCGGGTATGCAGAAAATCTGTCGGACAATTCGTCAGCATATATGTCGGCAGAGATTCTACAGTTAACAAATATACCTCTTTTGTATGTAAATTGTCATTTTATTCATATGCAAATGATGATAAAGTGCTATGTGGGCGTGTCTTAGCTTGCCTGGGCTTGGGTCTCACTTCTACATTCCCACTTTCTGCTCATTTGCATATGAATAAATCAGCGATTTCCGTGATATCTGCTCCCTGTATGGCGGCCCATTGTGTACGCCCGCCATGTTATCCCTCATCACACACATTATGATCCATAACCGTATCCCATGGACTTGCCCACCTCTGCTATGGGGCTCCCAGAAGGGGGGACAAGTCTGAGGCTCCTGATTTGGACTGTTTAGGTTTCCATCTTTCATGTATGGGGCGTCTTCCGGATCGCATGTTTATTTTGAAACATTAAAAACCTGCATAATTTATCAAAAAGTCATCTAAACACAGGCAGTGCACACACACGCAACAGCTAGAAGGGTCCCGGGTAGGTAAAACAAACATATGTGGATTTATGACGGCCGAGCTGTCAGGACAATCACAGGAACACATAACAAGTCAACAAGCGGCAAAAAGTTTCATCAATGCCCATATGTCCTGTGTGTATGTGTGCGAGATAATGGCGGCTTGTATCAGGCAGAGGAGGAAAATGTTCATTGTCATAAAGCGAAAACTTACAGGAATTATGATGGGAACAGAAGTCGCTGCAGCCACAGCAATGTCCGGGCCGTGTAACCTGTCTGCCACCTAGTGGGGAGTCGGAGTATTACATAATCATCTGCAATTCTTCAGTCTGTGAAGTGTCGAAGGAAATCAGAATATATAGAGGGAACCCAAGCAAATACCAGAGGACCATATGGAATATTATCTATCTATCTATCTATCTATCTATCTATCTATCTATCTATCTATCTCCTATCTATCTATCTCCTATCTATCTATCTATCTCCTATCTATCTATCTATCTATCTATCTATCTCCTATCTATCTATCTCCTATCTATCTATTATTTATTGTCTCTATCTATCTATCTCCTATCTATCTATCTCTGTATTATCTATCTATCTATTATTTATTGTATCTATCTATCTATCTATCTATCTCTGTATTATCTATCTATCTATCTATCTATCTATCTATCTATCTATCTCCTATCTATCTATCTATCTATCCATCCATCCATCCATCCCTGTATTATCTATCTATTTCATCTATCTATCTATCTGACATCTTTCTATCCTTAGGATAGGTCATCAATTAAAGTTTGGCAGGGTTCCAGCGATTTGAAGAGGTTGCAGTGTTCGGTGAGGGCTGTGGTCTCTTCAGTACATACCCACCATAGTGCCACACATTTGTCTGGTGGCTGTGCTTGGTATTGCAGCTCAGGGCTCGTTCACATCTGCGCCCGATCCCCGTTTTGCAGGTTTCCGTTTCCTGCACAAAACTGGTCAGGAGACGGAAACCTGCCGGCATCTTTCAATCCCATTCATTTTATGCTCTTCACGGCGAAACCGTTTTTTTTTTTTAACCGGACACAGAGTTGGACATGCAATACTCTGTGTTTGGTTTAAAAAAAAAAACGTTTTCGCCACGGAGAGCTGAAAATGCTCACCGTCGCTCACGGCCGACTCGGCATGACAGGTGTGAACCCAGCATCAGGCCATTCATATTGCTGTGATCATTCCACAAAACTAATGAATGTGACGTCACTTGGCCTGTGAATCAACTAAATCAAATAAAAGCTCCTGAAACATCCCTTTAATTGTGACTGTGCCTGTTACTTCAGCTCAGACACCTGAACGGCACCAACCTTCAGCGCCAGGTACAGTCACTACCAATAGTACAGCGCTATACCTAGCCAGCAGTGACACATGGTGTGTGGGTACTACTGTACAATACGTGTGAATGGGGCCCATTTGGGCATTTTCTTTATTTTGTGACAACATTGTTTCATATATGTAACTTTATTGCTTTTATATCATTTTTATCCTCACGTTGAGCGTCCATTTTTCATCATATCGATATACGCCAGACCTTCCTCCATACTTCATTTACCAAGAACCTTTAATCCCGACCGCTGCCCCGAAAGATCTTAATATGATTAAAGTCAGCGAAATCCATAAAAATCGTCGCCAGCTGTAAAGCGTCCATGACGGCCATCAATAACATGTCCTATAGGGCCGTCAGGGGGATCACACGCTACACTTTGCCTTATTAACTTTGTAGGGCCCCCGGTTAATGAATGGATCCTCGGGGAGCGCCTTCATCTTGACAAATCTCCAGATGTTTTTACTTAGTGAATCTTTTCCGCATTTTTTTCGCCTCCTCAAGATAGATCATATTTTACAAGGCTTTATCCCCGTCCGGGATGTTCTATCGTTATTCATAATTATATTGTTTACTTGGCTGCGGCCTCGGTTCCTGCCATTTATAATCCATAATTACAATAAATGATAGCGCGCGCCGTGCCGTGTTTACCTCGTGACGAGTTTACTTTAAGAGCGTGTTGTGTAGGTAAGGACGGGGGCTGGATATGAATGGGTGGTCCGAGCGGGCGCGGGTAATGGGCCGTGTGGATGATACATTAGTTACATGATCGCTCGTTTTTGGAAAATGTACGAGGCGCCGTCGTAGATCCTCTTCGAAGCAAAAAGTTTTATTTGGAGGTCAAAGGGTTAAACTGCGTTACAAGGGATATTCCCATTCTATAAAGGGATATTCCGCCATTTTATGACCCTTGGGACACATCCCCCTTCATTCTCCGGGATCCCAGAGATCAGCTCACCACCAATCCCTTATAAGACAAAGATCCCCTCTCAGCTCATCTCCTTAACGCAGCGCCCCTTGGAAAGCTACGTGAGAATTTCGATCTTTAAATACCCACACCGCAGCCATAATGGTGCAGCCACAACGCCACTGCCATGATGGCTGGATTTGTGAAGATTTGACCAGGAGGGAGCAGAAACCTCTCTGATCCCGGGCATTGGCCGTTCAGAGGTTACCAGGGATTATTCACTTGCATTTTGCGAGATATTAGCGACTCCCATGCGGCGAGAAGTTTTCAAAAATATTTTGAAAAGTTTAGATAAAATATAAAAATTCAGATTGCCAAAAATAATCAAAAATTCTCCAATTCCGCTAGATGATTTTTTACAGCACATGATACGGAATATTACTGTAAATGAAGCCATCAGGAAAGAGAATTTTTTTATGGCAACTTGGATCTGCTGCTCTGTAGTCATATAGAATAGTGACAGGAAGGAAGAGAAAGAAAGAAATAGGAGATACATAGATAGCTAGATAACAGATAGATAGATAGATAGATAGATAGATAGATAGATAGATAGATAGGAGATAGATAGATAGAGTAGGAAAATAGATATATAGAATAGATAGATAGATAGATAGATAGATAGATAGATAGATAGATAGATAGATAGATAGGAGATAGATAGATAGATAGATAGATAGATAGATAGATAGATAGGAGATAGATAGATAGATAGATAGATAGATAGGAGATAGATAGATAGAGTAGGAAAATAGATATATAGAATAGATAGATAGATAGATAGATAGATAGATAGATAGATAGGAGATAGATAGATAGATAGATAGATAGGAGATAGATAGATAGATAGATAGATAGCTAGATAGATAGATAGATAGGAGATAGATAGATAGATAGATAGATAGGAGATAGATAGATAGATAGATAGATAGATAGATAGATAGATAGATAATAGATAGATAGATATGAGAGAGATAGATAGATAGATAGGAGATAGATAGATAGATAGATAGATAGATAGATAGATAGATAGATAGATATGACATAGATAGATAGATAGATAGATAGCAGATAGATAGATAGATAGATGATAGATAGATAGATAATAATATAATAATACATTTTATTTATATAGCGCCAACATATTCCGCAGCGCTGTACAATTTATAGGGTTCAGATACAGACATACATAACAAAGAACGTCATTTCACACAATGGGACTGAGGGCCCTGCTCAAAAGAGCTTACAATCTATGAGGTAGAGGGGGTGACACAAGAGGTAGCAGGGGCGGCATTGCTTATACAGTGTTCAGACAATTTTGTGCATTAGGAATTGTGATAGGCTTGTCTGAAAAGATGCGTCTTTAGTTTGCGTTTGAAACTGTAGAAGTTGGGAGTTAATCTTATTGTCCGGGGTAGAGCATTCCAGAGAAGTGGTGCAGCTCGGGAGAAGTCTTGTATACGAGCATGGGAGGTTCTGATAATAGAGGATGTAAGTGTTAGGTCATTGAGTGAGCGGAGAACACGGGTTGGGCGGTAAACAGAGATGAGGGAAGAAATGTAGGGAGGTGCAGCATTATGGAGAGCCTTGTGGATGAGAGTAATAACTTTATATTTTATTCTATAATGAATAGGCAGCCAATGTAGTGACTGGCATAGACCAGAGGTGTCGCTGTAGTGTCTAGCCTGATAGATGAGCCTGGCCGCTGCATTCAGAATAGATTGTAGAGGGGAGAGTTTAGTGAGGGTGTCACGGGATGGTTAGAGTCCGGCAATAGGCAATGTGTAATATATATTTCATGTGGAATGTATTCTCTAACCTGTTGTAAACATCAGTGTGTAGTTGGCTGATTCGGGTCTAGTGTGTTAGCACATTGTATGCAAATCCCTCTAACTAGTGAGGACCAGTGAGGACAATGGGTGGAGATAATCTGATCAGTGTCTCCAAGAAGATGTTGGACTGTGCATTGTTCAAAAGAGACAGGGAGTCTGCTCTCCTTGGCATAGGTGAGGGGGGAAGGATCTGTGACTCAGCCCTTCCCACCCCCAGGTATAGGTGTAACAGTCTTAGTATATAGTATATAGCTAGCAGTTAGTATGTGTTAGCCGGCCTGTGCACAGCTCTGCAGAGAGCCAGGACTTAGTTACAGGACCAAGGAACCAAAGCTATCATTGGATTGTGACTTCTGTGGACTTATTGTTATTACGGTTGATGTGACCGCCGCCGGCTACTTTGTGGATTACAATAAATTGCTGTTGTCTCCCGACCTCTTGCGTCCGTGTTGATTCAAAAGACCATCCGGAGGAAGACGTATACCTTTGCTCCGTGACAGAGGGGAAGACCGATTAGTAAGGAGTTACAGTAGTCAAGGCGAGAATGAATCAGAGAGACAATAAGTGTCTTTAGTGTATCTCTGGTAAGGAAAGGGCGTATTCTGGAGATGTTTTTGAGGTGGAGGTGACATGAACGTGCGAGTGATTCAATATGAGGGGTGAAGGAAAGGTCTGCGTCAAATATGACCCCAAGGCAGCGGGCATGCTGCCTAGGAATTATAGTAAGGCCTGAGACTGCAATGGATATATCAGGGACAGATCTGTTAGATGGTGGAAACAGTAGTAGTTCAGTCTTAGAGAGATTTAGTTTCAGATAGAGCGAGGACATGATATTAGAGACAGCAGAGAGACAGTCACTGGTGTTCTGTATGAGTGCAGGGGTGATGTCACGGGAAGATGTGTATAATTGGGTGTCATCAGCATAAAGATGGTACCTGAAGCCAAATCTGGCGATGGTTTGTCCAATGGGGGCTGTGTAGAGAGAAAAGAGCAGGGGGCCGAGGACCGAGCCCTGAGGAACCCCAACAGCAAGGGAAAGAGGGGAGGAAACAGAGCCCGCAAATGATACACTGAAAGTGCGGTCTGAGAGATAAGAGGAGAACCAGGAGAGCGCAGTGTCATTGAGGCCGACTGAGCGGAGCATAGTGAGGAGGAGATGATGGTCAACAGTGTCAAAAGCTGCAGAGAGGTCCAGAAGAATAAGAAGAGAGAAGTCACCATTGGATTTAGCCTTTAGTAGATCATTAGAGACTTTTGTGAGAGCTGTTTCAGTAGAGTGCAGAGCACGGAAACCAGATTGTAAGGGGTCAAGCAGAGAGATAGCAGAGAGATAACGGATTAACCGAGAATAAACCAGGCGTTCCAAAAGTTTAGAGATGAAGGGGAGGTTAGAGACGGGTCGATAGTTAGCAGCACAGGATGGGTCCAGGGAGGGTTTTTTCAGTAGCGGGGTTATAACAGCATGCTTGAAGGAGGATGGGAAGATTCCAGAAGAGAGAGAGAGGTTAAATATTTTAGTAAGGTAAGTAGTGACAGCAGGGGACAGAGATTGGAGAAGGTGTGAGGGGAAGGGGTCACTACTGCAGGTTGTGGGGCGAGATGAAGAAAGTAGCTGGGAAACTTCCTCTTCTGTGACAGGTTCAAAAGATGAGAATGGACAGTCTAAAGTGCGGCTGGTGAGGGGATCAGTACTATCGTAGGTGTGGGAGTCAATTCCACCTGGGGCTTGGGCAGTAATTTCCTGACGGATCTTATCAATTTTATCATGGAAATACATGGCCAGGTCATCAGCACTAAGGTCTGTGAATGGCGTCTGCACCTTGGGTGTGAGTAAGGAGTGAAAGGTTTCAAAAAGCCTTTTAGGGTTGCTGGAGAGAGAAGAGATGAGGGCGGTGAAATAGTCTTGTTTGGCGAGGTAAAGGGCAGAGCTATATGTTTTAAGCATAAACTTGAAGTGGAGGAAATCTGCAGGTGAGCGTGATTTTCTCCAGAGACGTTCGGCACACCTAGAGCAGCGCTGAAGAAATCGTGTCTGTGGCGTGTGCCAGGGCTGCTGCCTCCTATGTGGGACTTTACAAGTGGAGGGGGGAGCAACCTCATCCAATGCATTTTTGAGGGTTTCATTATAGTGACTGGTGGCCAGATTGGGACAGGAGATTGAAGAGATGGGGGACAGGGAGGACTGTAGAGTATCTGAGAGGTGCTGGGTGTCAATAGCACGCAAGTTCCTATATGTGTAATGGGTAGGGGCGTCTTGTGAAGGGGAGAGAGCACTGATGGTGAGAGATAGAAGATTGTGGTCAGAAAGCGGCAGAGAAGAGTTAGAAAATTTAGAGACTGTGAGGAGTCGATGGAAGACTAGATCAATCGTGTTACCGTCTATATGTGTGGCGGAAGAAGAACATTGTGAGAGACCAAGAGAAGTGGTAGATAGATAGATAGATAGATAGATAGATAGATAGATAGATAGATAGATATGACATAGATAGATAGATAGATAGATAGATAGATAGATGATAGATAGATAGATAGATAGATAGATAGATAGATGATAGATAGAGACATAGGAGATAGATAGATAGATAGATAGATAGATAGATAGATAGATAGATAGATATGACATAGATAGATAGAGAGATAGATAGATAGATAGATAGATAGATAGATATGACATAGATAGATAGAGAGATAGATAGATAGATAGATATGACATAGATAGATAGAGAGATAGATAGATAGATAGATAGATAGATAGATAGATATGACATAGATAGAGAGATAGATAGATAGATAGATAGATATGACATAGATAGATAGAGAGATAGATAGATAGATAGATAGATAGATAGATAGATAGATAGACCTGGAACCCTTGGAGATCTTTTGTGACATGTGGAGAAGCTTGGCAGAGAATGTTTACCCCAGCACAGGGTGAATTAAGCATTATATAGTATCATGTCCTATCAGTGGGTGATCTGTATGATGGAGGACAGGTCTGCCGGGGCCAGAGACACTCTATGTGACTGTACACACAAAGGCTACAACATGACTAGACACAGCACAATGTAATATATACATATGACATCACAAGTATGGGCAAAAACTGACTTGTTGACTTTTGCAGCCCACAGTCTACCATCTCCAAATGAGGCACAGAATGGGAGCATGGCAGGGGCAAGACCACCAACCCCATGAAATGTATTAGCCAGTAAGAAGCTGATATAGACTCCTGTTTAGGTGCACAGACCCTGTAAGATTTGTGTGAGTGGTGGAAACCATGTCATAAACTGTGATGGGGCAAGAACTATCAAGACCACCATAGAAAATGCCCATCCTGATCAGCCCTCATTTGGGTAAGCAATAGACCACACATCTCTATGGACATGCTACTGTTTTAGACTAAGGCCCCGCGTTGCCGAAACGCAGCCTTTTTTTGTCGCAACGTTTTTGGGGTTTTTTTAGCCAAATTCAGGACTAGATTGAGCAGAAGGGAGAAGTATAAGAACTTCCTATATAGTTCCCATTCCTTTTGTAGCCATTCTTGGCTTTGGCTCAAAAAAATCGCACCTCTGTCATCCTTCTTCTGAAATGGCAAGAATAATCCCATGGACAGTGTTCCTGTACTGTAGAGCAGCGTTACAGTATTCTATGTGTCCACTAGATGGCAGCAACATTCTCCAGTGATGAGCGGTGATAACAGACACTGTTAAAGGGATCTGTGGGACAACATATGGACAACTTACCCTTAAGAGATGTATTTTATTATTTATTTTGCCTTCTTATGGGTTAATAATGTGTGATTGGTGGAAATCCAACAGAAAGTTTGCAGAATTTTCTTCTGTGAACTCTCTGTTGCAGTTATACCTATGGGAAAACCGCCGGCGTTTCAGTAGGCATAAGTGACATGCTGCGATTACCGAAACTGCGCCTGTTTTGGAAATCACGGACTTGCAGGACTTTGTATCTGGCCAAGAAAAACGTTTGCCCCACGGAGAGGCTGCATACGGACACCGGACACCCATTCAAATGAATGGGTTTTAAAACTAACCGCCGGCGGGCAGACACGGGCTCAAGTGTGAACGCTCCCTTAATATGTATTAAATACGCATATTAGAGAAGGCTCCCACCACTCATTGATAGTAGTACAGAAAAGGTTACGAATACAATACACATTTCTGATTTATACATACCGTACTTTATCATCGTTCCTAATTCAATTAACTCCCTGTGGTGTATTGACAACGGGCACTGAAGCGCGATCAGACATTCGATCCTGCGAGGATTACACTCAGGGACTGTTGGAATCTAACTGAGGTGACGTCAATGTAATATTTACCTTGCTTGCAAGGTCCTGACAGCCGTGCAATTCTCATTGGACAAGGTTCCACGCGGCGACCAGGACCTTGCAAGCGAGGTAGTTTGAGAGGTGCATGTACCGCAGCGTAACACAGTACCACCGCCGGGAGGGATTTGTGGGAGACGGTATAGCGGGTGGCGGTTTGTTATTGAAAAGGCGGATGGCGGATGCTACCCCGATCTCTCCCATGCCAGGGGTTGCCGACCCCTGGAATAGAAAATGTTCTTGGTATTGCAGCTCAGCCTCATTCTCTTAATTGGGACTGAGCTGCTTCAATACCATGTGACTGATGAACGTGATGTCATTAACCCAGGATGGACAACACACTGGCCTCACAACAGGGGGATAAGAACAATGGAAAGACGGACCCCTAAAACAGCGGTTACACACAAACACCAGCGGATCCCTCTGGGTGTCCGCCATTTTCATACTGAAAGTATAGAAAAAAGTCAGGGGTTTTCTCTCCGTCAATTTCAGATGGTTTCTGAATTGGAGACTCCACCACAGATGCGAAGCCTAAACTTAATAACACCCAGTTTTCCCAGACATCCCTGATTCGGATGTCCAAAAGTTGTTTGAGAGATTGTCCAGGATGTAAATATACGTAACTGCTTTCTTCTAGATACAGCACCACACCCGACTCATGGACTCTATCAGGTACTGCAGCTGAGATCCCCTGAAATGAATAGGAATAAGGGCTCATTCACATCTGCGCCCGGTCTCCGTTCTGCAGGTTTCCGTTTCCTGCACAAAACAGAGGCAGGAGACGGAAACCTGCAGGACTCTTTCATACCCATTCATTTGAATGGGTTTGAAAGATGTCCGGCCGTGAGCGCCGGTGAGCGTTTTATGCTCTCTGCCGCGAAACTGGTTTTTTTTAAATCGGACACAGAGTCGGACATGCAGTACTCTGTGTCCGGTTTAAAAAAAAAAAAACGTTTTCGCAGCAGAGAGCATAAAACGCTCACCGGCGCTCACGGCTGGACCCGGTCTGACAGGTTTCCGTCTTCTGAATGCAGAAGACAAAAAGCTCAGAACGGAGTCCGGGCACTAGTGTGAACCCAGCGTAAGCTGTAATAACCTGTGGATAGGTGTGCATCGGCATCTCGTCACGGATACCGCTTCTGATTAAGCCCGAATGCATGGGCCTAAGCAGCAGAGTGTGTTGAGCCGCGGACGCCGCCTTTGACTCAGCCGCAGAATCCGCGTGAAGAAAGGGCATGATGCTTTTTTTTCCCCATTTTGCAGGCGGATTTTGAAGCAGATCTACAAGGTTACGTGATGATGTAACAACATGCCAAATGTATCAAAATGAGTGAAAAGGAGCCATAAAGAACTTTCATATAGTAACCAGATTCCAGCTCCTGAGGCTCTTCAGAAAATGAATGCAGCCACCTTCACCTTTCCCTTACACCAGTTTTGTTAAATCTTCCCATGGATAAAACTCACCAGATTTGATTCTGAAGGAGGATGATACTTCTCCGTGCCCATCCTGACCAGCCCGTCATTATACAAAAATATCCTCAGGGGGTCGCAGGACGTCACCAGGATGTAGATGCGCAAATCAAACTTGTATCCTTCCAGCAAAAAGGGTTTGTCGAGATATTCCTGAACTATGAGATGGTCCTGAGCCTGCAGCTTCTCTCCGTTCCGGATCAGCGATATCCTGATGGAAAGAGCAGAGAGAACAGAATATTTTTAGTTCTCAGTTACAGCAAGAAAGTTCTTTGCTAACCCTTGAGAGGTGGTGAGATTTTTATTAAGGGAACAGCTCAGCTCATTTGTGCCAAACCCGGCATTGTCCCTTTTCTTGGGTATTAGGGGTTTAAATGTTGAAAGTGTGTGAAGACTAAGCAGAAGCTGCTGCTGATTTTGAGGCAGGTTCCAAAATCGGGTAGATTTTACCCTGGTTCTGTCTCTTATTGCATTGAATGGAGGGGGCAGAGCTGGAATTAGGATGCTGAAAAAATAAAGACCCTATTTCACCTTGCCGCAGATACTACGGCTGATTCAGCAGCGGAAAGACGCAGCAGAAGCGGGATTGGGGGGCATAAAATGAGGAATCTGGGGCAGACGTCTGCAAATTTTTGTTTATATAGCCCCGACATATTCCAGGGCAGCTTATAAATTATAGTGTGTCCCTGTACAGACAAAATGAGACAATAGAGAATAATAAAAGAGTGAGGGTCCTGCTCACGTAAGCTAACAACCTATGGGGTAGAAGGCTAACCCTACCAGCCCCTTATGAATAGTCTAGTACCACCACATCAGGGGTGCCAGAAAAAGTCAGGTACCATCCGACCCCGACTATCCAAATTGACGGCTGGATTATGGGATCCCATAAGTGGTCTGATGGTACCCGGCTCTTCCAGGTATCCCTGATGTATTAGATAGCACTAAGCCTCTGTATTACTTAAAAATAAGTTGAGACAACTCCATTGCCAAGGCGGTTAAATATGTATAAAAAAATACACACAAAATTTTTTTTTTCGTGTCTTTATGCATATGAGGTTTTATCTACCACTAGAAAGTCATCAGTGTGCACAATTCAGCGCACTGTCTCAGTATGTGCCCCGGGCTGGAGTTATCAGTGTCATTAGTTTCGGCACTGATATCTCCCTCACTGTCAGAAGGGAGTTTCTAACAGTCTAGTATCATCGCTACCCCCTGACAGTATTGGTGCATAGCCTGTACTGTCAGAAGGGGCGTTCCTTACCACCCAGCCCCGGGGCACATACAGAATTCAGCACACTGACAGCTTTCTAGCGGTATATAAGACCATATATACATCAGGTCCTCTGTAATATATTCCCCCCAAAGTGTACAATATCTATTAGCAGGCTTACTTTGCGGAATAATTTTGCGCCAATGTTTTTGAAAATGAGGGTGCAAACAGCCGCATCAGAAGCCTACATGCAACATTGTGCACCTAAAATGTACCTATTTTAGCCCAGAATTCAGACGCAGTCACTAAATCCCCCACCACCACCACCACTGTGTGCCTGCACAGGATTCCCTCTTTTTTTGAATCCATCTGTCCTCCTCCGCTCACCCAATTCTCTTTTCCTAATAAATCTGTGATGCTACTGAAGCTTGCACCACATTTATCAGAACATTTTTGTAACTTTTCCTCCCAATTACTGACAGCTCCAGTCATTAGGTCTAATACAGGAAGCATGACTAAGAATGTTAACTATCGCGGACTACGTATCAATCCATTATTAATAACACGAAAAATTGCTTTCCAATTATTACTGACATATCATGCAGGACATCCTAACAGCCAAATAAAAGCTGTCAAATAAATGACTTGGTGATGCATGACGGCACAGATGGCTCCGACTGTCTAGTGCACCTTAGCCAATGAAAGGAGCACATTGCTGACATCATCGGGGACACAAACGTAAGGCCAGGGTCACATGCCGTGGACATGCTGCATCTTTTCCTGAAAGTCGCTGCTGCAAAATATATCAAAATGGGGTGCATTTTGTAACAGCGCTCCCGTAGGAATTACCGCAGGACTCCTTCTGTATCGCAAAGTAAACCTGCAAGCCAGGATTTAGGTGCAGCATGTAGATGACTTTCTGTTTGGACTTGTACAAGGGTGCGTTCACATCTACATCCTCTGACCTATTCTTCGGGTCCATCGTAGGACAAGAAAAACGGAATACACAGTAAAGCCAGAGAACAACGGATCCCAAGGAACTCCACCGACTATAATGGAGTCCATTAGGTACCCGCTGTCCTCTCCCTCATATCGCTGGATGCAGACTCTATGCAAGATGGACAGGAGCGTAAATGTGACTCTTCCGTAACACAGTGGTGACTGTGCCAGTTGCTAACCTTCTGTGTGTATCCAGCCTTAAAGATCACCTTTCACGTCCTCTGACATAGACGGTATTATAAACTGCTAGAAAAGTGGCTGAGCACTAAATTCAGTGCATTGTCAACTTTGTCAGCACCGACATCCCTTCACTGTCAGAAGGCCGGCCTTACAGCTCAGTATTATCATTGGGCTATGAGGAACTCCCTTCCTCTACATCAATATAACACTATGTAAGTTTAGTGTCAGGGGGCGTTCCTGTGAGATGTAAGGCCGGCCCCTCTGACAGTGCAGAGATATTGGTACTAAAAGTAACATCTCTGATATCTCTGCAACCAGGGCACATACCAGCAAAGCTGACAGTGCACTGTATTCAATAGTATAGCACCAGAGGACATGAAAGGTTCTCTCTAATGTGATTTTCTAGAATAATAACTTGATTGCGAGGGTCCTAACCCTCACTCATGTGTTTGCAATGCATTGGTCAAAGGACTGAATGCCCAAAATGACACATTCTAAAGGTGAATATTTTTGAAAGCAAACTTTATAGCCCAGTGTCATTTCCAGAATTTAATCCTATATCCTACTAATCCTACTAATATTATATGAAAGTTTGTGGGTTTGGATGTTTGTTCCTCAATCATGCAAAAACGGCTGAATGGATTTGCCTGAAATTTGCCACATACATAGATAGGAACCCCGATTAAAACATAGGCTACTTTTTATCTCGGTAAATGACGTCCCTACATGACTGCTATGAAGGAATTTAGGTTCACACAACATCTAAAGGACCTGTGAAGATGTCATCACAGGTCCTTGAGCCGTTCTCCGATAGGATCAGGCTATGCGGTGGGCGGAGCTACATACTAATTTGTGGGCGGAGCTATATTAGATGAGGCTGGACAGTGTGAAAGCTGAAAAAAGTGGAGTCTCATGGAAGATAAGGAGACTACAGAACATACAGGCTGTGTCTGGGCAAGAGGAGTATATCAGGTGTAGAGTTTCAGTGAGTACGACGGGGAATGTGTTGTTCTGACTCTGATGGGGGAGGGGGGAGAACTGTGGCACAGAAGCTGCTCAACACTCTCACACAAGACAACCCCTGTAATCCAAATTGCCAGATGTAGCAGAGCTGAGACAGTGTGGTAGCAGTTTGTGTGCGTAATACTGGGGCATGTGCTGTTCGGGCTCTGCTGGGGGGGTAACACAGACGCTGCTAGGACACTCACACAAGACAACCCCTCTGATCCAAATTGCCACATGTAGCAGAGCTGAGGCAGCGCGGTAGCACAGCTTGCTCTGCTTTCCATAGGAATGTACATACAGCTGCATCTGCTGCGCATATCCACAGATGTAGCAGAGCAGAGACGCAGATGCAAGCGGATCATCGCCAACCGCATTTCACTAAATATAAGCGGCTCATCGCCAACAACAACCCGCAGACAAAGTCGCGGGCAGAAGCTAGTATTCTATAATGAAGGTCTAGCACACCTTTCCAATAGGAACCCAAAGGGGCCAAAACACGTGTGCTCGCTGGGGTATCTATCATCAGATCGAAGCCCAATCTTTTTTGAGAAGCATACCCTATATATGAGAAGGGGGAAAGCTATTCTACTTCTCCCCCGTGTGTAGTCCCAGGTTCTGCTCCCATCTCCACATCTCCCAAAAAATAGGAGCATACAGTCCTATGAAAAAGTTTGGGCACCCCTATTAATCTTAATCATTTTTAGTTCTAAATATTTTGGTATTTGCAACAGCCATTTCAGTTTGATATATCTAATAACTGATGGACACAGTAATATTTCAGGATTGAAATGAGGTTTATTGTACTAACAGAAAATGTGCAATATGCATTAAACCAAAATTTGACCGGTGCAAAAGTATGGGCACCTCAACAGAAAAGTGACATTAATATTTAGTAGATCCTCCTTTTGCAAATATAACAGCCTCTAGTCACTTCCTGTAGCTTTTAATCAGTTCCTGGATCCTGGATAAAGGTATTTTGGACAAACAATTCAAGTTCAGTTACGTTAGATGGTCGCCGAGCATGGACAGCCCGCTTCAAATCATCCCACAGATGTTCAATGATATTCAGGTCTGGGGACTGGGATGGCCATTCCAGAACATTGTAATTGTTCCTCTGCATGAATGCCTGAGTTGATTTGGAGCAGTGTTTTGGATCATTGTCTTGCTGAAATATCCATCCCCGGCGTAACTTCAACTTCGTCACTGATTCTTGAACATTATTCTCAAGAATCTGCTGATACTGAGTGGAATCCATGCGACCCTCAACTTTAACAAGATTCCCGATGCCGGCATTGGCCACACAGCCCCAAAGCATGATGGAACCTCCACCAAATTTTACAGTGGGTAGCAAGTGTTTTTCTTGGAATGCTGTTTCTTTTTGGACGCCATACATAACGCCTTTTTTATAACCAAACAACTCAATCTTTGTTTCCAAAATGAAGTTGGCTTCTCCAAATGTGCTTTTGCATACCTCAGGCAACTCTATTTGTGGCGTACGTGCAGAAACGGCTTCTTTCTCATCACTCTCCCATACAGCTTCTCCTTGTGCAAAGTGCGCTGTATTGCTGACCGATGCACAGTGACACCATCTGCAGCAAGATGATGCTGCAGCTCTTTGGAGGTGGTCTGTGGATTGTCCTTGACTGTTCTCACCATTCTTCTTCTCTGCCTTTCTGATATTTTTCTTGGCCTGCCACTTCTGGGCTTAACAAGAACTGTCCCTGTGGTCTTCCATTTTCTTACTATGTTCCTCACAGTGGAAACTGACAGGTTAAATCTCTGAGACAACATTTTGTATCCTTCCCCTGAACAACTATGTTGAACAATCTTTGTTTTCAGATCATTTGAGAGCGGGCTGTCCATGTTCGGCGACCATCAAACTTAACGGAACTTGAATTGTTTTGTAGAAAGAAATGGTCCAAAATACCTTCATCCAGGATCCAGGAACTGATTAAAAGCTACAGGAAGTGACTAGAGGCTGTTATCTTTGCAAAAGGAGGATGTACTAAATATTAATGTCACTTTTCTGTTGAGGTGCCCATATTTTTGCACCGGTCAAATTTTGGTTTAATGCATATTGCACATTTTCTGTTAGTACAATAAACCTCATTTCAATCCTGAAATATTACTGTGTCCATCAGTTATTAGATATATCAAACTGAAATGGCTGTTGCAAACACCAAAATATTTAGAACTAAAAATGATTAAGATTAATTGGGGTGCCCAAACTTTTTCATAGGACTGTATTATCTGAATATAAGGAAACTCATTCCTCACACAACAAAAGCCGACTTCCTTTGGAGAAGTTCTCAAGATACAGTCTAGAGGTTACACTGCCAAGGTGAAGAGGAAAGGTGACAGGGGACGGCCCTGCCAGACCCCAGACAATCCACCATTGGCCGTAATCCTGGAAGTCACCACTGAGTAGAGAAGAGGTGAAGCACGGACCTTGCCACATCAATTCAGTAAGATGGTCATTACATTCACCTCTTCAGTACCTCCTAATCCGTATAGACCAGAGACCCCCTTTCAAACTACGATGAATGAATGTTGGATTACCCGTGACCCATGGCTCCGTTGGCCGGCTTGATAATAAAGGTTTTCTGCTTCCTTTTCTTCTTCAGTTCTTTCACATAATTTTGGTACTGAGTGTATTCTGCTGGGAATATCCAGGTGCGGGGAATAAAGCTGTATTCATGAGGTTGACACTTGATCATTCTGGAAAACACAAAACAGTTCTGAGCAGAGAGTAGTTTGCCATGCAACATGTACACATTACAATACTATGTGGGAGTCGGGGGACCCTTATAAAAATTGTGTGCGTGTACATGAATATAAGAAAGATGAGAAACAGTGTTTGGAAATATGTCATATACGCAGGTGCAAAAACTCAAAGTCCCATGCGTTACCAGCTGCCAGGGTCTTAATGGGAAAGGCATAGACGAAAATGTGGCTAGACATGAGATATGAGGACAGCCAAAATGTAACTCTGGACCTGGCATATCTCTATACTGGTTTTGTATGGATCACATTTCAATCAGGAGATGTCATAAGGGTCAAATTAATGGGGGGCTGCTGCAAGCAGGACTTTTCTCTCCCCAGTTTTCCACCTTTTTCGTGCAGAAACCCAGCAGACCCCATTATAGTCTCCGCAGGTAACCACTCTCTTAAGTAAATTAGGTTCCACTTGAGGACCCAACAAACAGAACCTGAACGCAGATGGAGCCTAGAGTAAGTTATAAAATGTAAAGTACACTGTAGCTAGTCTTCAAAATCTATGGTAGTACAATGTGTTTCCATCGACCCCGTCATTATGAATGCCTTGAAGATTAAACAGTATGACTTACTTGGTCATGTTTCTGGAAAGACAGTCCTTCCGACAGATCTCTCCCATCCCAGGGAAATGGTTGATTCTCTGAAAGAATAAATAGAAAGTCTTGAGAATCTGCAAGGAGTTTGTATGTTCTCCCCGTGTTCACGTGGGTTTCCTTCGGGTACTCCCATATAGATACTGATAGGGAATGTAGATTGTGAGTCCTATATGGGACAGTGACGGACGATGTCTGTAAAGCGCTGCGGAATATGTTGGCGCTATATAAGTAAGCATAATACATAAATAGACAAGACACTGGTGGTATATGATAGTGGAACCATAGACATCTTCTGTAGAACCAAATCACTATATGGCCTGTGTACACAACAGAACCATATGTACGGATTGTGTACAGGCTCAGCATGCTGCTGTACAGGCTCTATCAGGTGCCATAGGGTATGTTCACACAGTAGAATTTCACAATGATTTTGAGACAGATTCCTCCTCAAAATCAAGACCAAATTCCACCCTCAATCTGCCGCACACTGTTTTCTATCGGAGACAGAGATGAAAGCAGGATGCGGAATAAATAAACAGATATCACCGTAAAGTCTGCAGCTCAAGGGTGGGTTCACATCTGCGCCCTGGTCTCTGCTTTGTGGGTTTCTGTCCTGTGCCCCGAGAAACTGGACAGGGGACGGAAACCCGGCGGTCAGTTTTCAAACCCATTCACTTGAATGGGTTTGCAAAGTGACGGCCCGTGTGCGTCTTCTGCCTGTCTGCAGCAAAACCGTTTTTTTTTTAGCCGGACACAAAGTTGGACATGCAAAAACAGTTTTGCCGCAAACAGGCAGAAGGCGCTCATGGGCGGTCACTTTGCAAACCCATTCAACTGTATAGGTTTGAAAACTGAGTGGCGGGTTTCCGTCCCCTGTCCAGTTTCTTGGGGCAGAAGACGGAAACCCGCCAGATTGGCTAAAGTGGAAACCAGGCGCAGATGTGAACCCGCCCTCATTCAGTCCCAGAGTTTTTGTTACAAGCCAGTTCTATTAAACAGGAAGTGAAAGCTGGAGGGGTGGACATGGACTCCTGCCTAAGGGCCCCTTCAGACGGAGGATACGCTGTCTGATTTTGAACGTGTAGACGTTCCGAATCACTAGCGTTTAGTAGGAGGTCCCATTGCTTTCTATGGGAGCCGGCATACGCGCGCTCCCCATAGAAATGAATGGGAAAAAGCAGCCCATTCATTTCTATGGGGAGCGCAAGTATGCCGGCTCCCATAGAAAGCAATGGGACCTGCTCTTAAACGCTGCTGATTCGGAACGTCTACACGTTCAAAATCAGACAGCGTATCCTCCATCTGAAGGGGACCTAATACTCCTCTTCCATTTCTGCCTTGTGAACAGAACCATATACTGTATATGGGAACATTCCTAAGGCTTCCAACCCAAGTGAACCAAATAATATGGCCGCTGAGCGCATACATACGGTAATTTATACATTATATACATCCTATATTACCTGATAGTTCCTGAGCTCAGCAATCTTCTCATGTTGTACGGCACAGTCACTCCAGATAAGGTTAGCAGTCTCATCATCATCCCGGCTCTTCACAAAATGCATCTCTTCAATGACTACACGGACTGGAATAAACCACACACACAATGAGAGGAATAAATCCTACACGGCTGAGCCTCACCATTGTTATGTTATACCGTATGCTGTAGAACTACAACCCCCAGCAGGTTAGAACCGCCGCACTGTGTAGCCCACATGTCCTATGCAGTCATGATAGATGATGCAGACTCGAACTGCTGTCCATCATCATTGTACAGATTGAAGGGAATCATATGGACCTTGTTAGACTTGGGTGAATATCATGATGTATGTATGGGTGCTCTTTACACCTCTATCCAGTGAATAGGGGGCACGACTGACATAAACATTGGGAACTTTCCTGCCACATCTTTTAATATTTGCAAATGATGTAGTAAAATATTCTGAATTATTGTGCATTTCCCAGCCTCTGTAAAACAGGGCTGACTATGCCAGGAAACCCATAGCCAGCCCCTATAGAGGCATATGGTGGCCATGAATTACAAAGCGGCGCAGTAAACAAGCCCTGGGCCGCCCCGCTCCAGGGGTCCGGGGATGTGAAAAAACAGTGTGCCACATTATCACCCAAAACTGGAGTAGTTTGGATAACACATTTTTCCCATTGAATGAACAGCATGGTGTTGGTGCCAACTGGAGTAGAAGAGGGCTCAGGAACCCCATTTTAGTGATCGAAGGGGGTCCAGGCGATCCCGAGCGATCACACATTTGGGTAATAAATGTCTATTGTGATACACGACTTGGTTTAAGATGCCACCGCATAACTCATTGTACCAACACCTACCAATCTCATACTTGGTTCCGGCAACGTTGGCGGTGATGATGCCAGTTTTCCGCTTTTTTCGGATCTTTCTCCTGTGAGAGCCATTGGACTGATAAGGCAAAGCCGTACCTAAGGACAAGCTGGATGTCGCATCTTCCAAACGAGAAGAACAAATAAAGTCACAATTGACAGAAAATGACAAAACACTTCCATCCATTTACATCAGGCGTGACAATGGAATGAATGTGAAAACACAAATGTCATACCAGACTCATTAGGCAAGGATGGCATGATGGCCAGTGATACGGCAATGTGGGGTCAGGAGAACACACTGGACATCCGTACCCAGCTCACAAGAACCGGTCGTCATATCATTCCTGGAAGGTTACACTCTCTGCTAGGACATCACGCGACTGGCGGAAAGTTACCAAACCTTAAAGAAAGTAAAAAAGAGTCATGGTTAATGCATAAACCTAACAATGAGTGCTAATACTACTTGCCCTATGGTGGTACATTGCACCTTTGAGTCTTAAAAGCTTGTATTAGTTATATAAAGGTCACACCTATTTTTAGTATAGCCCCGCCCTGGTGGCAGAATAAACAGCTGCCAGGCATAGTTGGATTTCATCACACCTAACATCTGCTATAAAAACATATCTATATAAGGCCACGTACACATCTGTGGCAGAGTCTCACAAAGTCCGTCGAAAATCGATGGATGAAAAAGTGTTACAAGTCCGAATTCTGCATTCAGGGGTTACAGATAAAAAAAAGACACCAGATGAATCCATACATAATACACACAGTGATGTCACAGTACAGGGATAATACACACAGTGATGTCACAGTACAGGGATAATACACACAGTGATGTCACAGTACAGAGATAATACACACAGTGATGTCACAGTACAGAGATAATACACACAGTGATGTCACAGTGCAGAGATAATACACACAGTGATGTCACAGTACAGGGATAATACACACAGTGATGTCACAGTACAGGATAATACACACAGTGATGTCACAGTACAGGATAATACACACAGTGATGTCACAGTACAGGATAATACACACAGTGATGTCACAGTACAGGGATAATACACACAGTGATGTCACAGTACAGGGATAATACACACAGTGATGTCACAGTACAGAGATAATACACACAGTGATGTCACAGTACAGGATAATACACACAGTGATGTCACAGTACAGGGATAATACACAGTGATGTCACAGTACAGAGATAATACACACAGTGATGTCACAGTACAGGGATAATATATACAATGATGTCACAGTACAGGGATAATACACACAGTGATGTCACAGTATAGAGATAATACACACAGTGATGTCACAGTACAGGATAATACACACAGTGATGTCACAGTACAGAGATAATACACACAGTGATGTCACAGTACAGAGATAATACACACAGTGATGTCACAGTACAGAGATAATACACACAGTGATGTCACAGTACAGGGATAATACACACAGTGATGTCACAGTACAGGGATAATACGCACAGTGATGTCGCAGTACAGGGATAATACACACAGTGATGTCACAGTACAGAGATAATACACAGTGATGTCACAGTACAGAGATAATACACACAGTGATGTCACAGTACAGGGATAATACACACAGTGATGTCACAGTACAGGGATAATACACACAGTGATGTCACAGTACAGGGATAATACGCACAGTGATGTCACAGTACAGAGATAATACACAGTGATGTCACAGTACAGGGATAATACACACAGTGATGTCACAGTACAGGGATAATACACACAGTGATGTCACAGTACAGGATAATACACACAGTGATGTCACAGTACAGGATAATACACACAGTGATGTCACAGTACAGAGATAGTACACACAGTGATGTCACAGTACAGGGATAATACACACAGTGATGTCACAGTACAGGATAATACACACAGTGATGTCACAGTACAGAGATAATATACATCATAGAATTGGGATAATGCATACACAAAAACATGACTATGTACCCTGTGTCATCACAGCATATGAAGGAAGTAATGTTATGATGTCACATATAGGCATTCTGATGTCCCAGAAGAGTAATGGAGGAGCAGTATCCATAGTTTTTATTATTGTATTGTATTGTATTATAGTATTTTATTATTGCCTGATAGGTCTTAGCGGAATTGGCTCCCTTAGTTGTTGGGTCTGATAGAAGCTGTGAGATCTGCTGCTCAAAGCCTAAGGACAGGTAAATAATCCCCTAGTCCTCTATGATGGGGCGGAGGGAAGATTTTATTTTTGCTATTAGGCCTTCTATGTAAGGGAAAGGAGTCATCGGATACAGACATGTGACTGGCACATGAAATACAGGAAATGATTCAGGGCAGGACTGAAACTGAAGAAGAATTCGACTAAAACCGGCAAGACTAAATTATACACAATGCAGGAGCCAGCCGGTCTAATCTTAGTGTCGGCAGGGCGCATTAAGGAGGCATGAACGTATTAGGTGCCAGCAGTATTTTTGGGCACATATTTGCTGCTGACCTCCTGGGATTCATTCAGTCATCATTTAGTATAATAGAAAATAGCCAAAAATGGCAAAGAAAAGTAGATTTAATGGAGAAGTCAATAAAAAGGAGCTCGGACTCAATAGTCCATAAATACAAGAAGACGTGCAGTACTATGGAGGTTAGACAGGATTCTTGTCCATAGCATTATACACCATGGTCCCAAAAAACAGGAACCCAATCTGTTTAAGAAGCCATTACCTTGCCTTTAGGGACCATGCGGGGGAAAAGAGTTTTCCTCAAACGGTTTCCGTAAAATTGGAAGTGTACAATTGCCCTCCGTAGGTGATGTTCTTCTGTTTTCACCAAACCCAGATTGGTCCATCAGAATAGTATTTGGTCGCCTCGCAGTATATGTATGAGGTGGATTCCATCTCAAAATCCGCCTGCAAAAAAATCTGTGAACAGACCTAAGACTGGCTTGCAGCTGCTCGGCCATAGAAGAGCATGCCATGAAGCTCCCAGTGGGACACATTTTTGGGGGGCTGGTGACAATCCAGGAAGAGATTTGGAGTCGGCAGAGGGATAGAGACCTTGATGTACTGTTAACCTCAGCACTCAGCGACCCCGCTCTTGAGTCAATGGCGGCTGAATTGCTGCAATAACTAAACCTTTCCGCTTTCCAGGGAGATTTTTGGTAAGGCCGTATCCGCCTCAAAATCCTGACCAAAAAGACGACTCAGGAGGTTTTTCCAGGAGCCGTTTCTTCCGGCTCCCAGAAAAAAGAAGCGACACGCTCATTCTTCAGGCCGTTTCGCCTTCGCGATTCAGCTTTAAGACACTCCTTCCTCCCGACTAGGCCCATTCATTGGGCCTAATCCGGAGAGGAGTGTGCGGCTGGATGCCGGTGCAGTGCACTGGCTTTCAGTCGCGGCTACCCGGTTTTTGGACCAGAACCTGAGACTGCCTCCGCTTCAGCTTTCGGACCAAAAAACTACGTGTGAATTTACCCTAATGGTGTGGGGCAGCCTCAGATTCCAGTCCAAAAAACCCCCATCTGATCTTACCCTAAGGGAAGAAACTTCCAGAACTGAATTATTGAAGCGATGACCTCCTATTACAGCACCATGGTGGAATTCAGTGAACTCCAGAGAACCGGCCGTGCCAAGGTGACCACATGGTTAGGAGCTGGATTTTATATACCATCGTACTTGCCATCTCTCCCGAAACATCTGAGAGGACCCTACAAAAAGGAGTGACCTCCAGGAGTCCCAGAAGACTGGCCAAATCTCCCAGGCCCGGCTATGGGAGGTTTGGCCATGTTATACATGATGTGGGTACATCCCATGACCAGCACATTTTACGGTCCGACACACGAAAAAAAGGTCATGGCACGCAATAATAATGGGCAGTGCTTTAGCAGGAGGGGCGTCCATGTCAGAGTGCTCCGGTAAGTTTGCCCATAAACCTTGCACCTATTACCTACACGTAGTGAAGGCAGCCATTTTGTTCCCATCCACTGATGCTGTGTTTGGTTATCTGTTCTTCTGTTGTGTCAGAGGACTGGAAAATGGAAAAACGGATCCATTCTATGATGGACATGAATGGAGCCCGAAGGCCATCAGATGTCCTTCTGTTTTTTTAAAACGTCGAGCTTACGGCACTTTTGCGTCCCATCTGCACCGGAGACTCTGACTCAAATGTGAACATATTAGCTTTACTAGAAAACAAATCCACCACCGAGGCCTCAGTCGTAACGCGCCCCATGCCCCTGATATCATTAACCCTTTACAAATTGGTCATCCCGTGTCGGCCCTGCCAACAAAATGGCCGCTCCAGCTCTACACTGAGTAAACATACTGTACCAACCTACCTAGTGCGTGAAGAAGTCCTGCACGTACCATTACATTCCTCCAAGAGATTGCAACGTGCACAAAGCACACCATGTAAAGCCAGAACGAACACAGTAATGAACTGGAGAAAACATAATAGCTTGGTTCTTTGTATCGGCTCAGAAACCTTCCGGAAAAAATTACACTTACTCTTCCGTTCCCATCAAATAAATCAATGATAGCTTAAAGCGACACGGATGCTTTTCTGATACAAGCAGATACTTCGCGGCGGCCATAAAACTTCCTCCTTAATTGACCCG
This sequence comes from Leptodactylus fuscus, assembly GCF_031893055.1. Classification (NCBI taxonomy): domain Eukaryota; kingdom Metazoa; phylum Chordata; class Amphibia; order Anura; family Leptodactylidae; genus Leptodactylus; species Leptodactylus fuscus. Next base: position 17,384,680 of record NC_134273.1, on the reverse strand, counting down.
TCTCGGCCATAAATACAGTAGTCACTAGTTCACTGCCCTCTATCCCATTGGATGCAGCAGGACTGCAGTGCAGCACAGCCATCAATACACAAGCAGGACATAAGGGGTTAACAGCCAAGAGGAGAACAAAACGAAATCTATGGGGAATGGATGTGAACCCATAATGGCTGAAGATATAGTAATATCCCAAGACAAAGGTTTAGTCAGGACCAAATACCAGTCACACCAACAGAACAATTCTGTCCATAAGGGCATAGACTCCACGGGACCTCGGAAGGAGCGCAACCAAATCTACAACCAAATCTAAGACATTAGTAGAGGAGCCTTTAAAGGGAAAGTGTTCCAAAAAATATTCTGTTGTTTAAATCACTATTTTATATTAAACATATTTTTAGAACTTGCTTTTGATGACCCCTAGTGGCCCCTCCACATAGTATAATGTCCCCTAGTGGCCCCTCCACACAATATTATGTCCCACAGTGACCCCTCCACACAGTATAATGTCCCATAGTGGCCCCTTCACACAATATAATGTCCCCTAGTGGCCCCTCCACACAGTATAATGTCCCAAAGTGGCCCCTTCACACAATATAATATCCCCTAGTGGCCCCTCCGCACAGTATAATGTCCCCTAGTGGCCCCTCCACACAGTATAATGTCCCTTAGTGGCCCCTCCACACAGTATAATGTCCCTTAGTGGCCCCTCCACACATTATAATGTCCCTTAGTGGCCCCTCCACACAGTATAATGTCCCAAAGTGGCCCCTCCACACAGTATAATGTCCCCTAGTGGCCCCTCCACACAGTATAATGTCCCCTAGTGGCCCCTCCACACAATATAATGACCCATAGTGACCCCTCCACACAGTATAATGTCCCATAGTGACCCCTCCACACAGTATAATGTCCCATAGTGGTCCCTACACACAGTATAATGTCCCATAGTGCCCCCTGCACACAGTATAATGTCCCATAGTGGTTCCTACACACAGTATAATGTCCCATAGTGCCCCCTGCACACAGTATTATGTCCCATAGTGGCCCCCCACACAGTATAATGTCCCATAGTGGCCCCTCCACACAGTATAATGTCCCCTAGTGGCCCCTCCACACAATATAATGACCCATAGTGACCCCTCCACACAGTATAATGTCCCATAGTGACCCCTCCACACAGTATAATGTCCCATAGTGGTCCCTACACACAGTATAATGTCCCATAGTGGCCCCTGCACACAGTATAATGTCCCATAGTGACCCCTCCACACAGTATAATGTTCCATAGTGACCCCTCCACACAGTATAATGTCCCATAGTGGCCCCTCCACACAGTATAATGTCCCATAGTGGTCCCTGCACACAGTATTATGTCCCATAGTGACCCTTCCACACAGTATAAAGTCCCCTAGTGGCCCTTCCACACAGTATAATGTCCCCTATTAGCCCCTCCACACAGTGTAATGTCCCCTATTGGCCCCTCCACACAGTGTAATGTCCCATAGTGGCCCCTCCACACAGTATAATGACCCATAGTGGTCACGTGATATACAGTCCATGGTCATGTGATGAACACACTGTGACTGTGAATTTACATTATGAGACCCAATAGAGACGGGAATGTGAAGGTGCTATATAAGCAGCGAAAAATATAGAATGGAAAAAACATGGATCATGTACACGTTATCCCTCTAAGGGCCTGTAAACTCTGATTCTGAGGGTTCTTCCCTTGTAATTCGTCCAAGGTTATGTATTTATTAAAACGCCCTTGTGGCCGGTCTATGTAGGGCAGATCAGTCAACCATCGCTGCTCGGAATTAATCAGCATAAATCCTGCCGTGGTGCTGCGCGGTAAACAAATGTCTTACAGAGAGCTATAAAGGGTTAAATTAAAGGGGTATTCCCATCCGGACATTCAGAGCCATTTGCAGAGGAAATGTCAAAATGAAAATAACCCCTTATAGGCATTTTATGAATTTTAAGAATTTTTGACAACTTTTAAAAAATTCCACATAACAATATTTTTTAACAAAATAGTACCCTATCCCACAATTGTCAGTCTGGCCACTAAGTCTAATAATAGACTGACAATTCTGTAAGGTTTTTTTTTTTTTTTTGAAGCCGTCACCTCATTTACATCACAGGCAAACAGGGTTACAATAGAAGGTAACACCCGTGTAAACAGCACCACATACAACCATTGTGCATCCACTAATGAACCATCTCATATATAGAGTAATAGGGGGGGAAAAAAGCAATATACATATGCAGCTGGCTCCCCCTAGTGACAGCTGCTCATAACCTTTTAAGGAGAACCTGTCACATGGACAACGCCGGCAGTATGTTATAAAGCAGGAGGAGCCGAGCAGACTGATATATAACTTTGTGAGAAAAAATTTAATATAACCTGTCATTTATCCATTGTAATCTCTGCTCTGTCTATGGTGAAGAGTTCAGGAGGCGGAGCTATCACTGATTGCTCTGAATGATAACTGTCAATCCCTGATAGCTCCTCCCCTAGACTTCTTAACCTAGAAAAGGCGGAGATTTCTATGAAGAAATGAATCTTTTTCCACAAAATGATATATCAATCCGCTCAGCTCCTCCTGCTCTATAACATGATTGGACAACATTTTCCAAGTGACGGGTTCCCTTTAAGGACGGTAAGTCTGTGAGGACACACAGCCCATGGCCACAAGAGGTGAATAGAAACCCTTGTCTAATCTTATACAACCCCTTAAAATGAATAAAAGACCCTCTTTGTGTCGCAGCGTATTCTCCGTCCATCCATGTCTGGCTTTGGAGTAAATTCAGATTTCCAAGCGTTCACATCTCACTTTCGCAGCAGACGAGTCTTTTTATAAAACTGCGGGGCTCCTCAGGCGTCTTGTCAGCAACAATACCGGTTATCACAGATTACTGACACAGTGTGACATGAGCCGCAGCTCGAGCCTGGGGATGAGGTCATGTGACCGCAGCGTTCTCGAGAAGCGAACGCTAATTACTATGATCCCTCGCACTGAGCGCTCCTTTGTCTCTGGGTATTGTTATTTGTGAAGATGTCTCGCAGACTGCTCTTCTCTCCAGTCTCCACACATTGCTGCTTATTATAGGATCCCGGAGGGAAACAGAAGGCCTTTATAGTGTCCGCGTCACGCACCGATCAAGAGAGTACTATAGATCCTTATATAGATAGTATATAGGGAATGGCGGCACTTCAACATAACAAAAAGTCAGCAATTCACGTCTCTTTTCAGACCCCAGAGTATAATAATCGGAGACCCAGGGGGGGATAAAAAAATAAAAAAACACTGTTACTCACCTATCTCCCGGCTCCGCGGCAGTCCTCCGCTGTAGTCCATCTTCTATGACGTCAGACGTCACATGACCCGGCACGCAGGCCGGGGTCATGTGATGTCAGAGACGTCAGACAACAAGGCCTGAAGCCTGCCCGGATCGTGGAGAGGTAAGTAACAGTGTTTTTTATGTTTCTTACCTATCCCGGTCCGCCAATCATTATACTTGCCAGGATCGGTAAGTAAATAGGGCCCATTACTGGCTGGAGTAACTCCAGCCAGTGACGGCCTATTAAAAAAAAAAAAAAAAAAAACGCAGTGGTAGCAGCTGTTGCCGGGCCCCCAATGTCCCGGTAGTTACGCCACTGGTCATGTGAATAATCCCTAAGGGGTAGAAAATCTTAGGGCTCTTGTATACAACCGAGTTGGGGGTCAAATTTGTTGCAAAACGCAATCGGATAACACTCGGAGTGCACTCACTTCTATGGGGTTCCGGATCAGAATAGGACCTGCTCTATAATCACCCATTTGGAACAGATCTAGAAGCCCCATAAACGTAATCGTATCATGGACTACACAGATCTCATGTAAATCTATTATGTTATAAGCTCAGCCCCCAACTCAGATGCACATTCAGTCATGTGCATGAACCTTTATGGTTCCATTCACACGGAGGAATTTGGCGCCGATTCTGGCGCAGAATCCGGGTCAGAATCAGCGCTGAAAAATAAGCCTCCCATTAACTTCAATGGTTTCTGTTTTCTGCACAGAACCCATTGAAGTCAATGGGAAAAAAGACTCCCATTGATTTCAATGGGTTCCGCATGGAAAACAGAACTCGTTGAAGTCAATGTGAGTTTTTCTTTTCAACGCGGATTCTGACGCGGATTCTGCGCCAAATTCCTCCGTGTGAATGGACCCTTACAGGTTACCGACCTCCGATCCCACACAGGTTTTGCGTTGCCCTTGTTTATCAGTAGGGCACCCAGGTGTGAACTGCAGGTAGTCATTTTACAAATTCCCATAAGAATGTAACTAAATCTCTGGTCTATTATTTCAGACGTGTACACACGTAATGTCGCTGCACGCCATGGACACAGGGGTCTAGCTACGAGGGGTGCGACGTTTTTACATCCGTTGGCCAATCATTCACATAGATCAATGTAGAAAATGGATCCGTTGCTGTCAATTTTGGGTCTCTCAAAAAATATATTGCGTCATTTTTAATGGCCATGTCACATTCATTCCGTTTCCGCTTCTCTGTTCAGCCGAGGGTCATCGTTTTGCATCCTTTTTGAGTGGACGTTAAGTCAGATTTCTATCATCCAGACATTGGTGTTGCGCTCACACAAGCAGCAAAGGTTGAAGCCATTATAAAGCCAGCATTGGGGCTCGGCGTACTTGTGAAGCGCGTGGAGTGCACTCGCTCTCAGCGTTAATCAATAATGCATTTCTGTGTCTATCTAAGTGATGGCGCGGCAGAGGAAACGGGCGGCGCTCATTATACGATTTGCACATCTAAATTCGGCTCAAAGTCTCCGTTCACAGAACACGACACATCAAAGCAGCAAAACATGTTCAACATAAAAAAAGGAGAGAAAAAAAAGCAAATATCTTGTAGAAATGAGATGTGATGAGACGCTGCGAAATTCTGTCTGAGGCAGATATGTAAATGACTACAGGTGTGGTGTGATTAGATGCTGGGTTTCGCCACTGGAGGGCGTAGAAGTGCTTCCCCTTCCTGTGGCTAAACTCAGGCTACTTTTGGGTAGTGTACCTCTTGGTAAGAGATCGACGACTGGTAGACACAGTCAAAGACATTTTTCCCAGGAAAGTCTCCGACAGATTCTAACACTTCTTTGCCAAATAAGCAACACCAGCTTCAGCAACCTAAAATCACACAATACAGTATCTATGGGCAAATGTGCCGCAGGATACCATACAGAACCTGTATACCTCTACACCAAACCATATCTCATTGTGTATCTAGGCTCAAGGCGTCTAATGGGTCCTAGAGCCTCCCCTCAATTGAAGAGCTTTCCCCAATAAACTTCCTCCATAATACTGTAATCTCTTACATATATCATCACTAGCCTCTGCCCACGACTTCGTCTGCGTGTTGTTGACATCAATGATCCGCCTATATTCAGCAAATTGCTGCTGACGATAGTTCACCTGCTCTGGCGTTTCGACAGCTCTCAAGCTGTCCTGCTGCTGAACTTGTTCCTCACACCATGCCTGTGATTGTTCTGGCTTCTCAGCAGCTCGCTGGTATGCCATATAATGAGCGTGTTGTTGGCATCGATGATACGCCTGCTCCGGTGTTTCGGCAGCTCTCAAGCTGTCCTGCTGCTGAACTTGTTCCTGGCACCATGCCTGTGATTGTTCTGGCTTCTCAGCAGCTCGCTGGTACGCCATATAATGATGTGTTGTTGGCGTCGATAATCTGCCTGCTCCGGCCTTTCAGCAGCTTTCAAGCTGGCCTGCTGCTGAGCTTGTTCCTCACACCATGCCTGTGATTGTTCTGGCTTCTCAGCAGCTCGCTGGTATGCCATGTAATGAGCGTGTTGTTGGCGTCGATGATACGCCTGCTCTGGCATTTCAGCTGCTCTAAGAGCTGCTTGATGCCGAGCTTGCTCAATCCTCCTAAGCTCCAGTCCAACCTTAAATCACAAGGATTCCTAAGGAAAATTTCCCAGAGAAAAAGAAATCTTCGGATTTTCCACGTGATTTGCTTTCAGACTGTCCATTTTGCTCTGGATTGCTTATCTCATGTTATAGTATAGGCTGCAAACACTTTCAGGAACTGCAAGTAATTTGTTCACTTGAGAAAGGTTGTTTCACACCCGAAACGCGTTGTGCTGTACTGTTTTTACTTCATTAAATTTGGTCTTATCGACACGGCTGTCCTTTGCCATTCCTGCACGACCTCTGAGCGAGAATCCTCTTCTCCATTTGTTGTCCTGAGCTCCGCTTGAGGAGAACTCTGTGACTTCTGACTAACTTCACAGCTCTCGTTTTTTTGAGAATTTTGCAACAAATTAGATTTATTTTTTCCCGGCATGTTTAAAATTGGGAAGCTGCAAATTTGACTTAAAGTGTTTTTCCCATCTCAGTGTATCAGAACTTCCTAGAGTGTCTGCTTCTCAATTCATGTATTTGTCTTCTCCCCTCCTTCCTCTGGCTGAACAGGACACAGAACACTTATGCAAATCAGATAATAATCAGATGCTTGTACAGAATGGACTCAGTATTATCTATGTGTTTACACAGAGAGATAACAGACTGTGCTTTATCAGCAAACTGCAATTAGCTGATTCTCCTGCTGGCAAGAGCAGTTTAATACAGTATGTGAACATAAATTCATAACAGTCGTGAAGTCATGTAATTTACTGGGATAAAAAGTAGCCTATGTGTTAATCCAGGTTACAAACTATCTATGTGCCAAATTTCATCCAAATCCGTTCAGCTGTTTTTGCGTGATTGAGTAACAAAGATCCAAATATACCAACTTCTACATTTATATGTGAACATAAATTCATAACAGTCGTGAAGTCAGGTCATTTACTGGACTAAAAAGTAGCCTATGTTTTAATCCAGGTTACAAACTATCTATGTGCCAAATTTCATCCAAATCCGTTCAGCCATTTTTGCATGATTGAGTAACAAACATAATATTGGTAGGATAGGATTAGGCCCCACGCACGCAACAGTAATTTTATCCACCCATACAATTCTACGGGCCCATACACACGTCCACAATATTGTGTGTCTGCCCATATAAAGGGTCTGCAATTTATGAAGCATGTCCAATATTTGACTGCATTTACGGCACAGATCAGTGTAGGGAATAATCCAGGATCTGTGATGGCGGACGCCTTTACTAATGCAATGCAGACATGTTTATGTGTCGATCGCAAATTAGTATTTGGAGACTGTAAATCCCCTATGTGTGCATGAAGTCTAACATTCACACTGAGAAAGTTTCATCCATTCCAACAACTCCTTGGTGCATATTTTTCTGTCGATCCTAAACCTAGCGACGCGGTCCCTTTAATGAGAAGCTTACGACTATAGATGCCAGATATTACTGCAAGACCGAACCAAGTAATCGCTTGTGTTTAACCTGTCATAGTAAGATGAATATATAAAAAAACGCCACGTATTACTGCCCATCAAGACTAAGAAATGATAGGGTAAGAATAAAAGAATTTGCGATATGATGATTTTCTAATTTGCTTAGTTCTTGACGCCGATCTCCCCGGAGAGACCTGACACATCGGCTCTCAAAGGTTGGTTAATTCTATTGAAGTGTCCACTGTCTTTGTATAATGATGCGAAGCCTAATAATATCGTACACCCCCGCTATCGGTGCGAGATTCTGCACGCCGAGGCGTCCCTGCCAATGAACGTGTTACTTTTGTATTTGCTCAATAAAATCCCGAGCGCTCTTACCACATTACTATTATCTTATTACATAATTCATGCGCAATCGCTAAATACTTCGGCTGCATTTCCTCGCAATTAACCCTTGTAGAGCATTTGCCGAAAATATAAAACCGCCAAAGGATATGTCATGACTATTTTATGAGGGTCCATTTTGAAGAGATATCCAGAATTAGAAAACAATCACACTTTTCTCCATAGGCCATCTCTAGCTCAGTCCCTGCAATACCAAAGACAGCCAAAGGGCGAGAGTGTCGCGGTCTCTAAAAAGATAGACTCTTTTTCTCAAACTGGACAACCCCTTTAAGAGCTCATTAGCCTCAGTTCACACCACTATTAAAAGGATTACAGTGATATAGTCCGCCCGCCCCATCGTACAGTTAATATTAGTGAACATGGAAGAGGATGGGGGACGTGATACAACTCAGGTTCCGGTTCCAATCACGTGACCCTGAGTTTGAACCAGACTGGAAATCAGAGTTGTGGAGTTGGTAGGCCTAACCACCCCAACTCCGATATTTATCTCCCTTTTTTTCCCCCTAACACGTAGGTATAGCCTTAAGAAAGGCTATTCTTCTCCTTCCTTCAGATGTCTTCTCCGTGCCGCCGTTTGGTAGAAATCCAGGTTTTCTTCGGTATGCAAATGAGTTCTCTCGCAGCACTGGGGGCGGCGCAGAGCACTCAAACAGCACTGGGGGCGTCCCCAATGCTGAGAGAGAAATCTCCAGTGACACCTCTATCTTTGTTTGGAACGCCTTTTCCCTGTGTCTTCTTCCGTCCTGAGTTTCAATCTTCTAGGCCTGGGGCAGAGCTGTCTGTGCATGCCCCGGCCGCAAGAAAATGGCCACTTACACCAGTTTACTGTGTAAGCGGCCACAAGAAAATGGCAACTTACACCAGTTTACTGTGTAAGCGGCCACAAGAAAATGGCCAATTACACCAGTTTACTGTGTAAGCAGCCATTTTCTTGTGGCCCGAGCATGCACAGCCAGCTCTGCCCGAGGCCTAGAAGATTGAAACCCAGGACGGAAGAAGACACAGGGAAAGGGCGTTCCACAAGAAGATGGAGGTGTCGCTGGAGAGGTCTTTCAAAGCATTGAAGACCGCCCCCAGTGCTGCGAGAGAACTCATTTGCATACCGAAGAAACCGGGATTTCTACCGAACGGCGGAGCGGAGAAGGCATCTAAAGGAAGGAGAAGACTAGCCTTTCTTAAGGCTATTCCTACGTGTTAGTCAGAGAAAAAGAGTATCCAATGATAGGATCCCTTTAAAGATGCCAGAGTATATAATCCAGCTTTCCAACGACTCTGCATGAAAGCCACAAAACATAAAGGATATAATAACAAGATGACAGGTATATAAAGTACAGGTGACCATCAAATCAGCAAAAAATCAAGATGCCTTTAATAAAGAGGTTATTTCCTGCCCAACGCCGCCGCTGCTGCAGGACAAATCAGAGGCCGACAATGGCTGTCACTACCCATAATTCCAAGCGGATCCGAGGGATTACGTCCAAGACTAGCTGAAACCACAGCAACAAATTTGCACTAAACAGATAAAAACTCTAAGCTGACTGGTTGTTCTGGTCAAATCCAAACTTTACACCTCGACGTGATGTTACCATTAACTCTATCAAGTCTGGAGGGAAGTTTTGAAATTGACTCTAACAGGTGAAATGGACCCAAAAAAGCTAGTTTTATAATGGGAGTGACTGAAATAATTGGACTTAAATTATATCTGTGGATATATCAGAGATGTCTGTGATAAGAATACCCTTTTAGGTAAAGGCCCCACATAACGGGTGCAGCAAAAAAGCGCTGAAGGTAAAACTGCGGCGACAATGCATCACAGTATTTCCATCGGTGATTTTCACAGAAAGTTCGCGGAGGTTTACTCTGTGGACTTTCTGCTTCCATTACACCTATAATGAAACCGTCAGCGTTTCCGGAAGTATAATTGACAGTGTCCGCGCTGCACGTATTTTTCCGCAGTGTATGGATGGGATTCGCTGTAAAACGCCGCAGTTTTTTCAGCAGCGTTTACGTCACATGAGGCCTCAAAGGGAGTCTGTCACCAGACCCCAGCATATCAACTCCCAGCAATCTAGCGATTTGCGGGGGCTGGGGTGATATGCTGGGTCTGGTGACACTAACCTATCTATCTGCAGGGCTGGGGTGATTTGCTGGTTCTGGTGACAGTAACCTATCTATCTGCAGGGCTGGGGTGATTTGCTGGTTCTGGTGACAGTAACCTATCTATCTGCAGGACTGGGGTGATATGCTGGGTCTGGTGACACTAACCTATCTATCTGCAGGGCTGGGGTGATATACTGGGGTCTGGTGACAGTAACCTATCTATCTGCAGGGCTGGGGTGATATACTGGTTCTGGTGACACTAACCTATCTATCTGCAGGGCTGGGGTGATATGCTGGTTCTGGTGATAGTAACCTATCTATCTGCAGGGCTGGGGTGATATGCTGGGTCTGGTGACACTAACCTATCTATCTGCAGGGCTGGGGTGATATGCTGGGGCTGGTGACAGTAACCTATCTATCTGCTGGGCTGGATTGATATGCTGGGCCTGGTGACAGTAACCTATCTATCTGCAGGGCTGGGGTGATATGCTGGGCCTGGTGACACTAACCTATCTATCTGCAGGGCTGGGGTGATATGCTGGGTCTGGTGACTATAACCTATCTGTCTGCAGGGCTGGGGTGATATGCTGGTTCTGGTGACACTAACCTATCTATCTGTAGGGCTGGGGTGATATGCTGGGTCTGGTGACACTAACCTATCTATCTGCAGGGCTGGGGTGATATGCTGGGGCTGGTGACAGTAACCTATCTATCTGCTGGGCTGGATTGATATGCTGGGCCTGGTGACAGTAACCTATCTATCTGCAGGGCTGGGGTGATATGCTGGGCCTGGTGACACTAACCTATCTATCTGCAGGGCTGGGGTGATATGCTGGGTCTGGTGACTATAACCTATCTGTCTGCAGGGCTGGGGTGATATGCTGGTTCTGGTGACACTAACCTATCTATCTGTAGGGCTGGGGTGATATGCTGGGTCTGGTGACACTAACCTATCTATCTGCAGGGCTGGGGTGATATGCTGGTTCTGGTGACACTAACCTATCTATCTGCTGGGCTGGATTGATATGCTGGGCCTGGTGACAGTAACCTATCTATCTGCAGGGCTGGGGTGATAGGTTAGGGAAGCGAGATGTCACAGGTGACGTATGTAAGTGATATACGGTGTCCTTTCTTTAGGTCACTGATTGGTCTCAGTGGTCACATGCGGCGGGGACTTATGCTGGAACAAGCTCCTTAGCACTGTGGGACTGGACAGCGGCCTGAGACACCAGATCTCCGGGACAGGTGAGTATGTATTTTTGTTTTTTTCTCCTTCTCCAGCCTTCAGAGAAAAAAAACTTTTTTCTGGACAACCCTTTAATACACGGCAGTGGAATCCTTTTTCCTTTGCAGGTCTGTATAAGTTATTTCGATAAGATAGTCCCAACGTGCCTAGGGCTGCATTTTACCCATTCTCCGAATCCACGGGGTCTCCTTATCCCATTATAAGAGTCTGAATTGTGAACAGCCCTTCACAAATGGGCGCACAGGTGACAACTCCAGTCTGATGAGGATTTTCCGCCACTATTTGTCCTCCCTTCACCGCATGTGTCACTCATATGAAAAATGAGACACGTACAGACAAAAGAAGCCAACGTAAATCAGTCTACCTACAGTCCTATCAATATCCATGCTAAGCGCGCAAGCCACAAGCTCACACATACGGAAATGACTTCTTTACTTTGTGTACCGCGCTTTAGTAAACAGCCGGGGAACAAATAACACCGCGACTATACGTGCAAAGTATTTGTTACATTGTCAGGGCCGGGAATATACTGCAGATACACTGACACCTGACAACCGCAATGGTACAGTAGCAGCAACAGGACTGGGTACATACGGGTCCGCAAAAATTGGACAATACCCTGATGTTTTCCGAGGACTCATCTATTTGAATGGGTGAACCAGACTGAAAAATGGACTTTCCTTTAAAGGGATACTATCATTAAAAGTCATGTTTTTGTCCCTAAGACGTAGGGAAAGCCTTAAAAAAGGCTATTCTTCTCCTACCTTTAGATGTCTTCTCCGCGCCGCCGTTCGGTATATAATCTGGTTTTCCTCGGTATGCAAATGAGTTCTCTTGCAGCACTGGGGGCGGTCCCCAGCGCTCAAACAGCACTGGGGATGTCCCCAATGCTGCGAGAGAACTCTCCAGCGCCACCTCCATCTTCTTCAGGAACGGCCTCTCCCTGTGTCTTCTTCCGGCAGTGGCTGCAAACTTCTAGGCCTCGGTCCTAGGGCAAAGCCGACTGAGCATGCCCGCCGGCCACTAGAAAATGGCCACTTACGCAGTATTGTAAGCGGCCATTTTCTTGTGGCCGACGGGAATGCGCAGTCGGCTTTGCCCTAGGCCCGAGGCATAGAAGTTTGAAGCCACCGCCGGAAGAAGACACAAGGAGAGGCCATTCCAGAAGAAGATGGAGGCGGCGCTGGAGAGTTCTCTCGCAGCATTGGGCCCGCCCCCAGTGCTGTGAGAGAACTCATTTGCATATAGATGAAAACCGGATTATATACCGAACGGCAGCGCAGAGAAGACATCTAAAGGTAGGCGAAGAATAGACTTTCTTAAGGCTATTCCTACATGTTAGGGAGAAAAAATGGACTTTTTATAATAGGATCCCTTTAACTTTGCGACCATAGACTCAAGAAAATCCCATCAGTGTGCATAGGGCCATAGAAATGAATGGGTCAGTGTGCTAGCCATTAAAAAAAAACACATGGCTGTGGAGTCAGAGTTGGATTTTGGAACGGTGTTGAGTGGAAAAGGAATCGGAAAAAAGTTATGCTAACTTCACGCTAGTTCGGTTCCGAAGGCGGGAGAGAGCTGGACCACTACAACAGTGGAGCCCGGTAGACCCCCATTGACTACAATGGAGTCTTCTGTTTCGAAAACTGAACATGGTGGAGAAAAAAGTATTTTCCTCCGACAATTTTTGGTGCTTATTGCAACAGAGTCACCAACAGAGACCCTTGAAGCAGATGTGAACGTGGCCTTAAGAAAATGAAAGGATCCATTGATTTCAATTATATTATACCACCAGGTAGGACAGGGGTCAGGGCCCCATTTTAGATGGGACCAGTCCTAGAGATGGGACCTGTGTCTATCAGACATGTTACAGCATATTATATAGATATGCCATCAATGTCAAAAAGTCAGGATCAGAAATATCCCTTTAAGTTAAAAATACGGGGCAACACGGTGGCTCAGTGGTTAGCACTGCAGCGCTGGAGTCCTGGGTTCCAATCCCACCAGGAACAACATCTGCAGGGAGTTTGTATGTTCTCCCCGTGTTTGCGTGGATTTCCTCCCATTCTACAAAGACATACTGATAGGCAAAAAATGTGCACTGTGATCCCTCTATGGGGCTCACAATCTACATACAAAACACATTAAGAGACTAAGAGGAGAACTCATAGACTACAGCTGGGAAATGCTCGGAGTTGTCACAATTCGGATATTCCTGAAACAAGATGCACGGAGATGATGGTAGCCAGATCTTATAGTCCACGTCATCTAATGGCTTTCTAATGGCTCTCAGCTCGCTCAGCTGTTCTGGAAGGAGAGTGCACGTCTCAGGCTTTTAGGGCCAACTGGCAGAAAATCACTACATGTAATTGGCCCCCATGGACTCCCAATTCCAACCAGCATCTGATAGGGAGCTATTAAATGAGGGGCAATCACTGCACCCCCTAGGACTGCCGGAGAATACACTACATGGGCTCTAATATGCAGGGAGGGGTCCGGTCAAGTAGGTTTTGTATAATCGCTTATAGTATCCAGATCTGTCATATATGTCAAAGTGGATAGGTATGCCATGTTACATAGATAGATAGATAGATAGATAGATAGATAGATAGATAGATAGATAGATAGATAGATAGATAGGAGATAGATAGATATATAGATAGATAGAATTAGATAGATAGATAGATAGATAGATAGATAGATAGATAGATAGGAGATAGATAGATAGATAGATAGGAGATAGATAGATAGATAGATAGTATTAGATAGATAGATAGATAGATAGATAGATAGTATTAGATAGATAGATAGATAGATAGATAGATAGTATTAGATAGATAGATAGATAGATAGATAGATAGATAGATAGATGATAGATAGATAGTATTAGATAGATAGATAGATAGATAGATAGATAGATAGATAGATAGGAGATAGATAGATAGATAGATAGATAGATAGATAGGAGATAGATAGATAGATAGATAGATAGATAGGAGATAGATAGATAGATAGATAGATAGATAGATAGATAGATAGATAGATAGGAGATAGATAGATAGATAGATAGATAGATAGAAG